>NC_081526.1:15040732-15300732 GCF_030273125.1 Centropristis striata
ATTTTAATACCTAGACATTCACAGCAATTCTCCCAGCTAGGGCTGCAACCAACAATTACTTTTATTATCAATTTATCTGGTAAATGTCACAAATAAGTGAAGAAAAAAAAACAACCTGAAGATTTTCAGTAAAAGGAGAAAATTATAGCATTTGAGTGAATGTTTGGCATTTGTTTTTACTATTTTTGATATTTTTTTGCCCAATTACATGTTTAATTGCATATAAAGTGCAATAAATCATAGATATAATAGGATGCACACAACATTCTCTCTCAATATACTGTTTCTGCTCCAACTGAGCCCCGTCCCTTTGTTGTTGAGCAATTATTTGTTTAATATTGTCAAAACTGTGGCCAATTACTGTTCTGTCATTTTTTTTTCTAAATTTTTTATTTCAGCTCAACCTTAGACATATCAAAGTTGACCGACACAAAAGTGTGTGGGTGTGTGTGTGTTGGGGGTTCCTAATGACACAAGTGTTTGAGCGATGAGGCACGCCACACATGTCCATGAGGATGCTGTGGGCCGCCTGGAAATCTCTGTAAACCCTGTAGCGGTGGTCAGTCTGGGTGAGTCTCCACCACATTATCAAAAAACCCATTTATCTGGAAAACCAACCAGTGAGTCACACTGACAAATACCCCCCCAACCAGCGGCAGTCGCCACGGTGACTGATTTACTTAGCTGTGCAAACTGGCCTCCCACGCTTGTGTGTGTGTGGGGGGGGGGACTAGTTAAGTCCGTTTGACGGCCTTGTTTGCCTTCTGGTGTGATTCAGTCGTACCGAGATGACCACTCAGACAGAATTATAACCCTCCTGCACACACGTCACTGCCCTCCTCTTCTTGTGGCTTCAATTATCTGTTTATCTGAAAATGTTCCACATGACAAAGCACGGCCGTCTAAAATTACAATCACACAGTCACAACAACATTCTTATTAAAGAGAAGTCAGAATCTGTTCGCAGACGACAGCATACAGTAGCTACAGTATCTGCTGGATTATGTCCATATTATGTCTATGTTTCGTTATCAGTATCAAAACTCAGATGGTTCTTCTTCAAGCAGGGTTCCTACACCTTCTCCAAAGTCATATTCAAGGACGTTTATAGCATTTTCAAGGTGCCTTTTCCAGCACCTTACATCCGTGGTAAATTACACGTTTATATCTCGTACATATGATATACACAAGGTACTGATTCAGCACATTAAATTACACGTTACCGAGATATGAAAAAAATAAAAATACATTTGGTGACAGCATTCTCTCCAATAAAAGTTTCATGTTTCAAAATGTGTCAACGGGTTGGAAATAAACTTGGTCTCCTATAGAATCTAATTGCCATGCAGTTTCAGCACGTAATGTAATATTGAAGAGTGCACAATTATCGAATAACAGGACTGTTATTCGACTGTTATAACACTGTTAGAACTTGGGTTCTGGGGTGTGTCTGAATGTTTGAAATACTCAAAGTTTATGTTTGAATATTGTATGTGCATTGTAAAATGTACGTTCAGTTGATACATTTTTTTTAAATCAGTAAAAAAAAGATGAAAATTACGTGCAGAGGAAGTGCTGGTTGTTGCCACTGTTGTACTACAAGGCGAGAATAGTTTTTACAATATGACTGATATGAGAGGTTTGTCCTAAAGAACGTGAAATTGGCTCATTCCTTATTAGTTTTTCAAAATTGAATTATTTTCTTTGTGCATTAGAGATGACAAGATAATAACTGATTGCACTCAGTTCAGACTTGTACCATATTACCAGTGAAATGTTTCCATGTCCGACCCGGTCAGATGCCAGTGTGACTTGTACGTCAAAGTGACACACACACACGAGACTAAGACGTTAAATTGCCATCAGATCAAATCAAAGGTCCGCGTGTTTGAAAGGTGCTTATTAACACACATTGTCCCCAATATGATATCATATTACAGAAAGGTTAACGGCTTATTAAGACAGAAAGTCTCAATATAAAACTGCAAAATATTATCACTTTCCATTTCTCTCAATTACTCTCATTTCCTCTTGTATCTTGTTCCCGTTTTTCTCAAATGGTTTCATTCTGTCCTCATTTTTCTCTGTCCCTGTCTGCTATCTGTTCCCAGCCAGACTCCATCGGAGGGATAAAAACAACAAATATAGTTACAATAAAACCCAAATTCACTTTTTATACATCGACATGGACGGCTATAAAACTAATGTGACAAAACCCAGACTCAGACACACTGACGGTTGAGTGGAGGTTATATAAACACATCTGCTGGTGCCACCAGTCTGTGTTCAATAATCTCACATTAAAGGGGGAAAAAAACAATAATTTGAGACAATGAGTGATGCACACTCACATGATGACCCTGCACACTGCAGCTGGACCTCCAGATATGTTGCAGCGAGCTGGTCTTTATCTTTTCTGTGTGTTTAAATACATGGTGAATAATCACGGCGTTGTAAATGCTCCTCTCATTACGCCTCCAGCAGCGTTATCACAGAGCTGCAGACACAGTTCTCCATTCAACTCAAGCCGTCTTTAACTGCTGCTCTTTTTTTTTCTTTTATGAGCTGCAGACACTGTTTGCTAACCGGGTAATTAGAAATGTATATCATCTTCTTTGATTCAGTAATATATGTTATAAGTTATACTCTTGAAGATTTTCATTTAAATAAATGCCCAAACCAGGTGATATAGTGGAGATCAAGCCTCTCGCCGACTGATGAAAGGCCTGTGCATTTACAGAATTACAAACTGGGCATCTGTGGCGACATTCCCGGGAAAAAAAACACCAGTGGCGAAGTGCTGTTTAATAGCAGTGGTTGGTCAGCAAAGACAGTAGGTGGAGCTAACACTACGACTCGCTCTTCAACTCACTTGTGTGTGAAGCAGCGTACCGTTTTTTCCGGCCTCTAGCTTTGTACTATGGGCAATAAAGAAAAAGTAAGAGGATAGTCATGTTTCCATTTCAATCTATGCAAATTTTGAAGCTAAATTTTGAAATGCTGCATTAAAGAAAATGCAGATAAGGGATGTTTCCATCAACTGGTTTAGAGCGAATAAACAAAGCTGCATAAACTTACTTTGGTCAGAAGATGGTAGTGACATGTATAGCTGTAGGTTTATTAGTCAGTAAACAGGAGCAGAAGAAGAGAGCAAGAGAGAAAAAAAGAGGTTGCTAATCGGACAACTTTGCCCACCCACGAGAGAAAATATGTCTTCAGGAAATGGACTCAATTGGACAACTTAATTGAATCCACCACAACTTATAATTGTTCTTTTATGTCAGCTGGTCTAGACCGGCAGAGCGGAAACAGCTAATCAGTCATGCGAGTCTAATACGTCAGAACTTATTTGGAAAAAGCATTTCCACCTCCTGTTTAGCGCAACTATTTTTCGAAATGGACAAAAACCACCTAGTCCCAATCTTCAAAATGCGCATAGAAATTCATTGATGGAAACATGACTATTAACGACTACACACGAAACTTAATATTGCAAATCAGACATGGAATTAACAGTTATCAACATAGGAGTCACCAAAGACAACAAAATGAAAATCTTCAACATAAAAAAAACAACATTTTTGTCGTTCACAGATCGTACAAAATAATATATATCTCAAGCCATTTTCCATCTAGGGCAAATCTGTGACTGAATCCAAAGCTAACATAGTGAAACAGAACAGTGAGAGGTAATGCAGAGTAAAACACACACACACAATCTCCAAAGCAACTCTGACACTAACAGCCAAAACAGAAATGTAAACAAGCTCGAAATGAGCCCGTGCCTGCAGGCTGAGGCCTACAGATGATTGACAGATGCCACACAGACAGGTGGAGTGAGTTGTTGTTTACCTGTGTGTTCAGTGGTGGAGTAAGACAGATAGAATCCACGTCCGGTGTGGTGCATCCTACTCATGAACTGGACGGTGACCTGGCTGCCATTGGACTCGATCAGCTCTTTGACCTTCAGACCCAAACCGCAGTACTTCACTGTTGAACAAACACAGGTGGTGCAGGACAGAGAGGGTCTGGTTAGTCACACAAGCCTGTTTCCTTTACATATACAACAATCAATAACCAATATGAATGAGTTATTAGTGCAGGAAAAGTTTGTGTTTAGTGGTTGGTGCAACTGACTGCTGGGCTTTTCTTCCCTCATATGACTAGGGTTGTCAAAAGTATTGATACTCAAAAAAGTATCGATACTAAAACGTTGTATCCGGATACAATACTCATTTTCAAAAGTATCGAGTATCTGAAGCTTGTTATCATAGTTGCAGTTTCTTTTTGCACAACTGTTTTTTATTATAAATATTTAACCTGTGGTTCTGTTAATTTTTACATGTTGCATTTTTCTTGTTGATAAAAAATATTTCTGTTAAATTTTGGGGTCTTTGTTTTTATCCTGGTGGTATCGAAAATGGTATCGAGTATCAAATATTTTCCTGAGTATCGGTATCGAGTTGAAAATTTTAGTATCATGACAACCCCACACATGACACAGTAATGACAACACAACTTGCTAAATAATATACAGGTGCATCTTAATTCATTAGAATATCATGGAAAAGTCTTCCAGTAGTTCAAGTCAAATAGCCCCAACCAAGTGTTGAGTGCATATAGATGGACAGACTTTTCAGAGGCCCACATTTCCATATTAAACAAACTTTTTAAAATTGGTCTTTTGTAATATTCAAAACTTTTGAGACACTGAATTTAGTCCTTCATTAAATGTAAACAATAATGATTATAATTAGAAGAAACGAAATAAATTAAGACAGGAAATGTTTCGTTTTGTGTGTAATCTATATAATGTGTTATTTCCACTTTTTGAATATAATTACAGACATAAATAAATGATATTCTAATTTATTGAGAAGCACTTGTAATTGTGCTAATTAATTAGCAAATTTGATTGTTTTACATGTTCATCAAAATTTTAGTGAGATAAATATTTCCTGGTTGCTGGTGTTCACCAAGTTAAATTTAAAACTTTTTAAATACTTCATTAAACAGCTTCATGATAATAGACAAGTAAATAAACTAAACCATAAAATAAACCAGTCTGAACAATATGGCCTAGAATTATTCAGTTTTATATCCCATTTTGTTCAGTAATTCCCAGCAGTATTTCCTTGTGAGAAAACATATTAATTCAACAAAACCTGGACTCGGATGAGAGGCAGAAAACAGATGGATCAATAAAGCAAAAGATGATGATGACTTAAAGTAAAGAGAGAAGTGATTTTAAAGCTTCCTGTAGCACAAGAAGACAATCTCATACAACAAAATATTAATAACAACATTACTGCTGATGTCATGCACAACAAAATGTTTCTTTTTAATACCACGAGAGGCCCTTTTTTAAGACATTTCAAGACCTGCAGATATATATTTTAGGCTCTTATGTCATAATGTATTCATTTAAAAAACTTCAAAGAGGCTCAGAGTAAAGTGAGATATTCCCTGGACAAATTAAATCAAGAATTTTCCCAAATGTGTGTAAGGGGACATCTCTTTACAGCACCATCACAATAAAGAAACTGAATTCCTCATTCACAGCTTGTTTTTTTTTCATCTATAGGTCTAATATTTAGCCTTATTTGCACTACCAGCAACTCTCATTGGAAATGTGCCTTGTACTACTGAGGCATGAGATAAATTGTGACTGTAGGCATAATCATGTGGCCGATGTCTTTCACTGCGTTTACTTGCACTTGAGTAACCTGTTATTGTCAGCTTTCTGCAGCAGCTTCATTTCTTAATCACTGTGTAAACAAATACTTTCACAGTGAAAACAGTGCAAAGGGATGAATGCAAAATTCCTCTTTGTCCTTGTATGCAAAATATTAACACACAGGTTCTGCTCCATGACATTTCTAAATGATGCAATCAACAAGGTGAAAATCAACTGTGTTAACTAAAAATGCAGTCTGACGAATGAAGAAATGAATAATTAAATTTCCACAGCTTAACCGTAAGCTACTGGCAAGGATCTGTTAAGTATCTCTTCAGGCTGCAGAGTGATATATCTTCAATAAAGTTTAAATATTACAACCTTGGGTCATGCAGAAGTCTTTTACTAACCAGAAATATGTAATGCAGGTTTTTAAAGTGAATACATAAAATTTCCTGATTTCAGAAAAAGTTGGGAATGCATTGAATTTAGAATGAATGAGTCTATATATTTATAAAAAGTAAAAGCTTCACAGTTTGAGCATTAGACGCATTAACTAAATGTAGGTCACAAATGATTTGCAGATCATTGCTTTCTGTTTTTATTAAGTTTTCACAGCATTTCTTTTGGATTCAGGGTTGTATAATAGTAATTAGTAATATGTCCTCCAATTTCCTGCTGATTTCTTCTGTGCATGTAAACAGACAGTGAAGAAGCTAATGAGATGCATTCAGGTTGGGAGCGGGCTGCGTGTCTACATGTCCGACCTTGTCGAGTGTTTTTAGTTGCTGTAAGCGGCCTCACTAGAGGCGGACTGAAAAGCATCGTAGAGAGGATTTTTACAGGAGAAATCGTGACAAATGTGTAGATGTCAGATTATCAGCTTTGAAAAGTTACAGGAATGCCCACCACTCCTATAAACATGGGAAAGTGGGTTCGTGGCTGCTGTACACTCAGTTCAAGTTCAGTCTAGTATCTGCTCGTCTCGCTCACCGATCTCACTCCTCTCAGATCCGATGCCGTTGTAGAGGCGGAGGTAGTTGACCTGGCAGTCGCTGTCTTCTATGTCCAGCTCAGCGAAGCGAAAGTGGACCCTGCTGCCGCGCGGCACGCTGATCTCCCACTCGCACACCGTGTTGTTCGGGTATGTCCCCGGGTAACCCAGAGAGGACAGAGTCCCACTGCTGGGGCCAAGTACACTGGGGCCACAGCCATCACCTGCAGGACAACACAAACACAGTGTCAGGAAAAAGAGCGCACACACAGGGAGGAAACAAGAAAGACAAACCCGAAGAGTTTGGTTTAGCTCAAGATTTGTGAGACAAATCATTACAAATTGAAAAACTTTCATTCAAATGCAGCAAAGTTAAGGTACCAGTCCAAAGCTATTCTTTAATAATATCAACAAATGCAAGCATGAATTTATTATAATATTATTAAGTATTGTCTGTGAAGCTGTCTGGGTGACAGGTTCCTTCATTACAATAAACATAAAGCAAGAAAAAGTATGTGAACCTTTTGAAATGCTCTTGTTTTTTGCATTAATTTGTCATAAAATTGTAGCCAAAGGAGGTTCAACCAGTTATTAAATCCAAGGGCTCTACCAGCACTATGAAAGTTTCATGGATGTGTTCAATAAAGACATGAAATATTATCATTGTTTGTGTGGAATCAGGTTACGCACATTGTGCTTGTCTATATTTGGGACTTGGATGCGGATCAGATCACATTTTATGACAAATTAATGCAGAAAACGATGTAATTTCAAAGGGTTCACATACTTTTTCTTGCCACTGTACACAACCCTGCTGCCATAAACACTCACAAGTGCATGAAACACTTATTATTTCTCGGCTCAAAATATAACCACCCTATACCACCTGAATTTCAAAATCCATGCACTTTTCAATAACTAAAAACACCATAATACATTCAAGGATTTTCAAGGATTTCCAGCAGCCATAAGAACTGTGAGAGAAGTTGGCTTTTGGGTTTTAAAGACAATAAAACTTTAGGCTGCAGAAAATATGAATCCAAGAAGCATCCACTATCTAATTGTATCTGTTTTGCCAGTTAAATGGCACATTATTAAATACCACAGAAATGTGAGATGATTTAACGCATCTTAAATCCATAATTTCCCCAAAATTATGACCTCAGACTTTTTCGGGATAAGTTTGTGATTGTGTCCTCTGAGCTGTCAGAGAGCTGAGACATTGTGTTTGTGTTGATGCTGTGGACTCTGACGAGATAACACTCAGTCACGCTTCATGGTGCTAAGTGGATGTTCTGTGGGCCTGGAGTTATGTAAGAGCCTCTCAGTGGACACTATCCAGATGAACAGGACAAAAACAAAGCTGCTTGCCTCAAGTGTGACTCACAAATACTGAACAACTGCATGGCATCCAGCAGGAGTTCAGATTACCTTCCTGAAGTCACCATGCTCAAAAACAAACCACAATACAGCTTTAATCCCTCCTGTTGTCTTATCAGCAGATAAACTCAGAAAATTGACATTATAACACAAAAATACCACATGTGAAAAACTCCATAATTCATGTGAAATTTAAAGTTATGACAAACTGTGTCCACGTGTTTACAGTCATACCCCCAGTGCTTCCCCACCCCCAATCTCAGACCACCTGAGGTTGTCTGTGGGCTCTGAAAAACCTACAAAATATGCCTTTTGGGTGCAAAATGGTGTAAAATAAACCGACAGCCATGAAACATATCCAGCTTGTCGTTACTGTAGCAGTAAGTTTACGGTAAAATCAAAATTTGGGCTACCTGGAGCGAGAAACAAGGCCACAAACTCCTAAATGTGCTGTTGTCTCGTACACATAGAACTTAAATCCAGACTCCGTTTAAAAAACTGGCGATTTAAAAGGTAGCTGGCTTATCTGGCAACGCCAATACGTGAAGGCTGTGAGTTTAAGGTTTTCACGATTTATTTAAAGCCACACTATAATACTGCAAGCAACTGATCCACCAAGCAGCCGTTATTCTTTTACAATCTCAGTTTTTTTAGAACCGGTTCGCCTGGTTTTTACTACACCCATGACGGGCGGCGGCAAGCGGTGTAAACCAGGCGGAACTCCACGTACACACGGCCATGTAAGGTAGGTTTTAAGTTTGGAGGACAATAACAATGTGCCGTTTCCTTGCACTCATCTGTAAACACCGTAATATAAAAGTCCGTGTTCACACTTTTAAAACCCCCAGCATGGCCGCATGTGTGTGCGGTTGTTTTAAACTCTCTTGTGCTCCAGTTGTCACCGCAGCTGTGTCTGTAAGCACCAACCTTGCTGAGCTCCACAGCCCTCCGTGGTGAGAATGATGAGAATCGACAGGACGAGAACCCCGGCCCCTGTCGGTCCCCTGCCCACCATTACCGCTCTGCCCATAGCAGCCTGCAGTCTGAATGCATAATGCTCGCTTCTGCACCGGCTGCACCGCTTCAACCTGTACCGAGGCTGCGGGGGAAAGAGACAAAAAACTGATCCTCGAGAAGGAGTCCGCGCGTGGTTTCCTCCCGAGGATGACTTTTGCTGGTCGTTTTTAACAATCCAGTGGTTAGCGACACTCTTACTATGGAGGTAACTGCTTCTCACACACACATAATACACACACACATACACACACACACACACACATCCAGGCTGTGGAACTACTTCCTCCACCGAGGCTCCTCCTCCTGATCTGGGATTGGGATACCCGAGTCCCCCAAGTGGTCTGATCCCAGATCCACCAACACCCCCTCCAGAGCGGTGGAAAAATCGGGTGAAGTCAGGTAATCCAGGACACTTTTTTTTGATAGATTACACTGAAAAAAAAAGAGATTTTTTTGGCCCTGTAATTATTATTTCAACCATCTATATAAATTCTACAAAGAAATATGAATTCAGTGCCTTTACTTTAAAATAGCAGTTTTTCATGTAGTGCAATACTTAGTGATTGTTTGTTATTATGTGTCCTCAGTTTTGTATGTAAATTGAATCATTCGTTCCAAGTAATATTCACTAAACCAGTTCATTGGCTTAATTAGTTGATATTTCCAAGTAAAATGTAATTGAGGGACATCAGTGAATCTGCAATTTACTTGAGTATTTTCATTTTTTAAAAAGTGGTTCTATTAAATAAATATTACTTAGAAACAGCCTGAGTAAAGATTACAAACACTTTCTGTGTGGAAAAACTTGCCTAGCTTTTTTTTTAAGTAAATGTCACTCCATTTTTTTTTTCAGTTTAGCAACAATGTAGAAAAAAAGCTGGCACATATGGATTCCTATTCTTTATAGGATAAAGTAAATAAAAATATAAATGCATAGCCTATGGATCCAGCATTTGCATCACATCTCTATGCTACTTTTGATGACCAAGAAAATACAATTCTGAGGACTACCCAACAGTGTTAGTTTTAGGACTGTATGGATCTCTGCTTTATTTCTATAAAGAAAATATGTTGTAAAAGTAATAAACTTCCTCTTCAAACACACCGAGAACCTTAACCTCACTCCAAAAACATACAATGGGAAATTCACTTGTGTTAAAAAGGACACAAATCTTTAATAGCTTAATAATAGAAGAATTGTATTTAATCTTTATTGTGGATTTTAAAATGGTTAAATCTATTAGTTCAGTCATTATCTATGAAAAGAAAAAAGGTCTTTGTCTTTGTGTGTGAGTGTATCCGCCTGTCTGTCAGCAGCTAATCTTTCAAACTACTGGACCAATCACTCTCAGATCTGTTTTGCACATTTATGACTGCATGCTCATGCCCTTTGCATGGTTACTGTGATCTATAATTATTGAAATTTATTTTTTATTGATTGTTTTATAGCTGATTATCATTGACTGCTGACTCCTCACTCTTCTTAATGAGCCATTAGTGGTCGCAAAGGCTATTCCGTTAATTGGCTAAACTAAAAACAATCTGCACCTTGTCTGCTGCAGGCAACATTTTGACCTATGCATCACATTGCATCGCAGAACCGCTTCTTTGAGTTTGACCCATATTTGCAGAAGAAATAAACATGTTCACAGCCTAATACAAAAACAGTAATGTTATGTAATCTATTTAAACATGGACAGTATACAATAAAACATTGAGCTTGTATTAAAGTAGTAGTCAGTAGTCCCTAAGCGGGTATAGGTGGAACATTAAAGTCGAAGTAAATTGAGTACAAAAAGAACAGGTCATAATATTATAAACATTATATTCCCATATCCTACCCAAGTTCCCAAATTTGAGGAAGGTTTCGGTCTCTCGAGCTTATTTACCCTTTCACTATAACAATACAGGGGGGAATTTTTTTTAAAAACTCACCCATTTCATTTGTGTTAAAGCTTAAAGTTATCCACCTCTTTGCCCATTTTTTGATTAGCCGTGAGTTCAGAGCAGTCAGGCACTGCAAAGATGGAGACAGTAGGAGTCACAGAAGCTATCCTCTTGGAGCTTTATTTCAACTTTATAGTACCTAAAAGTTAAATTTGTATCATTTACAGTATCTATACTTTAAACAGCATTACTAGAATAGGCTTCGAGTCACATGACCTGGACTCGAGCACACTGAAGTCACACATTTGGGAGTGCATTTTGTTTAGACAGCATTTTGTTTAGACAGCATTCCAACAGGTTTGTATCATAAAATATGAATAATTGGTCTCCATGTATCCAAGGGCGTCATTGTGTTTATAAGTGGCTGGGTCATAAGGGCTCTGATAAAATGAATGTAGAAGGCAGATGGGATTTTAGCCAATAAAATGTGGGATCAGAGTGAAGTCAGAGTAATAATAATGATTTTAGTGAATCATGCTTATATAAAGTGAGGGGGGCAAAATCAGCCAGTTCAAGAAGAACCGCTATATGTGTATATATATTCCAATATTATGCCATATTGAATGGTGTGCCAAGGTGGCACACATCATCATCATTATGTCCAGGCTTTAGCTGCACATTTCTGGATATCCAAGCAGTGCATTAATGTGAAGACTCTTATTATTGTTCTGCAGTACACCCTCACTTGGCGAAGAGTTTGAATGTGATGCAACTGCCAGGAGTAACCAATAGTAACATGTAGCAACAAACACAGTTTTTAGCCTGTAGCCTGTGAGTAATATGTCGGATGATTCAGAGTTTTTTTTTAATCCTGTGTATGTGTGTGTCTGTGTGCAGACTGTAGGCAGATGTCCACGAGGAAAGTGTAATGCTCAGAGAAGCAGCCAAGTAGTCACTCATGTTGAAATTGTCTACTTCAACATTCTCTGGAGTGCACACCCTCCGCCTGTTTTTACATTCCCTATCTGTGTTTCTATGACACATTTGCACAAGGACACAAGGGGAACTCCAATATGTTCACAGCAGCAGGCTTATTGAGACGCCCCCCCTGAGGGAAACTCTTACAAAGTCCTACAAACATCACATATAATAATGTAAATACATGGTAAAGGTAATAAAATCCAGTGGAATGTCACTGAAGCAAACTGTATATTTCTAAAGGTAGTTTTCTAAAATGTTTTGTTGACATTTACTTCCTCATTGTTTGAGGTCCCAGAGGAGCCAATGTTATATGTGTAAACAACAAAATCAACAATTGTTATCTTCAAATATTTATTTTCCACTGCTTCTCCTGCAGTATGTTTTTTGAGCTCTTTAAGAGAGTATAACAAGTGAAATATTAGGGTAAAAGAAACATTAGTCAATTTTACATGTGTATTTTTATAACATTTTTTTATATGATGTGTTGGAACATTCAATTCGTTCTGACTTGAAATGTGGGACTAACTTAATTTTTTTTAGCTTGGAGCAATCAAAAATCATCTAGGACATTATGTGCTTGTTCAATAAACATTTTTTTTCACATAGAGAGGTTTATTTTACAATACTTTGTCAATTTGCATTTGAACATAAAATTCAGTGGAAAAAAAATCAGAAAATCATGTTTTTCAAAGGATAACTGTCTCATAACTAATTTCATAAACATGTTTCTTAATGCAGAAGTTGCCAGAAATAAAGAAAGTAATTTTAACCAAAGTAATACTGAAAACCCAGCATTTGAGTTGTATATTTGGAAGCTTTTATTTAACAACTTTGTCTTTATTTGCCCTTTTTGCTTATTTTTGAAAAGGTGACCGACTAACATTCTGGGTCAGACCACAAACTGTATAAATAAGGGTCAAACCCTGCCCGGTTATATCAACCCATGGCTGGGTTTTCCCCCAACAAAATAAAAAGTTTCTCAGAATTTCAAACTAATTATAAGCTTGGAAGAAACAAAAATTAATAAAAAATTGTGATTGGTCGCGGGGAAACTGTACAATATTGCATTAAATTGCGGATTAACAGATGGATAGATGTGGTCAGTATTCAACCATTAACCCAGACATCTTGAGTCTCATCTTTGTCACACTTAACTTTGTTACATGCATAATGTCTGCATCATTTTCAGCCCCGGCTGTTCCACCAGTACAGACTAATCTTTATTCTGGACCTACACTGGGGATTTCTGGAGTTTTTAATTTTATGATACTAAACAGCTATAAAACACTGATATTATTAGCCGGTTGTCATCATAAAGACTGATAAACTGTTACAGCGAGGACCTCTGCTGGAAAGCTGCACACTTTGTGAGAAAGGAAACTAGATTGTGCCACTCGGTGGTCGCAGAGTATTATAACATGTTGGCAGCAGCTTCCATGTGGCTCATGCTTTACCTGAACTGACTGCTACTCATACCATTTATTTTCTATAAAGCAAGGCCAGCTCTACGCTGGGGCAAGAGGGGGCCGGGCCCCCTTATATAAATTTCTTGCCCCCTCAAATCAAAATTTTAGAAGTTGAGATAGTACATTTTAATATACTCACAAAATGAATATACAATTTGACAAAATGATCTGCAGTAGCGGAAAAATCCACCGGAAAAGGGACACAAGATACACGATTGTTGGTTGAAATCTGGATGAAGGATGTTTTATTTTATTTTATTTTATTTTTATTTTTCAGTGAGTGGGTGCGAGTGGGTTTCATAGTGATTAGAGCTTCTATTTTATTTCCCATGTCAGATGATTTGATTTAGGCTTGGCACAGCCTTTTGAGGGGAAAAAAGTCAGTTAATGGAAGCTTAGTCATCACATGCCTGGATCATGTCTCTACCTGCTGATCCACAAACCAATACTGGAAACAAAAGGCACAACCAAACTTACCTGCACTGTTGGTTTAATTTGGCTGCAGTCAGGGGCAAAATCACCAATAAAGATATAGTTTTTATTACTGAAACCAACTAATGTGTCATCATGAGAAGAGCCATGAATAAAGGGAAACTGCAGTGTTACAGCAGCTACTTTACATATATCACAGAAAACAAATGAGGCAGACAAGAAACAAAAATAATTGAAAGGCCCAAACTGACATAGACGATTAGATAGAAATAAGACTAAAAACTCTAACATTAACATTGGACAATGACATTATATACTATAATACAAAACGCATTAGTGCAATGCAAGACATATTGCAAAAAGCTGTATAGTAAGATTCAGAATTGTCCTTGAATATGAAACATTTACTGTTACTAGGAATCATTTTCATATTGTGTATACAGATAGTTAACTGAGGGTCAGAAATGTAAAAGAAAACAACCTTATTCAGCAAGCATTTACTACAGTAGACTCTTAAAAACCTTTTAACATCTTGCTAATTCTGTTGACAGCCTCAGAGCTGTTAAATTAATTCCCATGCATGTTATGCTAAAAAGCAGCTTTTACATAAATTATTTTAACTAAAAGGTAACTTCTTCAATAGTTGTGGAGGATTTTGAACAGCAACTTAACTAGTAACTAGAAAATTTCCTCTGGGGAAATTTTGAAAGGGCCACGGGGGCTACTGCCGGTGTGTGTGTGTGTGTGTGTGTGTGTGTGTGTGTGTGTAATTAAAATCACATAAAGTTACTGTGTGTGTGTGTGTGTGTGTGTGTGTGTGTGTTCGTGCGTGCGCGTGCGTGTGTTTGAAGCATGTGTATGCATGTGTGAGGAGTGTGCGTGCTTACGCGCATGTGTGTGTGCGTGTGTATCTGTAACTGTAATCACATCAAAGATCAAAGGCAATCAGATCAAAGCAATCAACAGAATTAACTGACACCTGTTAGAGTGACAGCAGCCAGAGGTGGACTGAAATTTCTGGCCTCGAACAGAAAGCATTTTTGGCAAAACCATAATACCTATCATTGATCCGACTTCACTTTGAGCGTCCCGAGTTCTTCCTGAACATCTACATGTGATTTTTTTAAAGAAAAATGAAAAAATAGCTTTGTTAGAGCGATCTAAAAAAACTGTTCCATCTTCCCTTTTTCCGAAATCTCCCTGCGTTTTTAATATGGGAGCCAATGAGGCTGTTGGTGGTTTTGGTTGCGAATCTGTGCGTCGTACGCCCAAACTATAACTCTGACAGCTTGACCAGAGGATTGTGAGGGAGAAGACAAATTTTCCTACATTTCTATGTATAAATTATTTTTGTAGAGTGGAATTTGCGTCCTGGAGTGCAGTTTTCAAATGTATTTTTTGACAATTTTTTCTCTCCCTCTACACTCTGGCGATGACGTCACACACTGTGACACGAACATTCCGTGCAATACACACCCATTATAATCTCAGAATTTATCCAAAAATGATCATGGTCATTGAACAGGGATTGATAAAAAACTATATGACCTATCGAAACGCAAATTAATACACCAATACACAAGACTTGTGTCTACTGTTTAAAGTTTAAATGGAGTCTCTAGGTGAAATTATGCCGGAGAAGTAGATGTTTAAAAATCTCCAATTATTGTTCTTTTTCGCTCATTTTTTGTTGCCCGTCCCATTCATTTCAATGCAAAATTTTGGGCAGTTTTTCGCAACTTACGTCGCGAAAAATTTGTATTCCGTAGAGAAAAGTAATAGCACACCGATCCCGATCAAATCACACGTTTTGATATATAATTTGTCCTGCAACTCTTCAAGTTGTAGGACTAGTAGCGGGACGAAATTGCGTCCGGAAGAGGAATAAGAAAAAATCCACAGTATAACAGTAGTGCTCGGGGCTATTGCTGTATGGGACCAGTGCTCGTTGCGATTGCCCCGAGGCCCTAATAAGGTTATAATTTGGATGTAGGGGACGACTAAATCCAGAAGGAGGCAGTCCTGCTACTTAAAACGATGCCAGCTGCCATATAACCACAAAGAAGAAGAAGTACATGCTACAACTCTACTTGCACATGCACTTGCCATGGCTGCACAACAGCTGCAGAGGAGCCATTACTGCATGCACTAAGACGAGTATTTATGTGACCAGAAGAGAGCTCACGTAACTTTTGTTTACGCCGCCATTTTGGCAGAAAAGTGTGCATAAAATGAATGAAGCTAGCCATAATTTCAAGCCGTCAGAGTTCACTGCACACTTTAAGTCGATTACTTTTAACTTTGTATTGCAAAATGTGTTGAATTACCAATCCTAACTTTCCCTCATCCTGCTCTAGGGAATACCTGACAACCTACAAAAACCTGGAGAGGTGTAGATGGACGAAATCTGGATTCGTGGATTAAATTCAGCTTTGGAGTCTACCAGCTAAAAATGACTTTGTCATCACTAGAAGGATAAGGCTGAATCCCATACCACCCCTTCCTCCTCCACCTTGTTTTTGCGCATTCATGTGAGGGGTAGGGCTGTTTCAATTCTTATTTGGGGGAAGGTCTAGGGCCAAGGTGTAGGCTGTGTGGCCCTTGAAATGAAACTTCTGAAGGACCACACTTGAAAGGGAGGGCTTTGAGGAATTTCCCAGCATCTCACTCGTAACCTGTCACGAGTTTAAAGCCAGCCGGCAAACTTTAGGCATACTATGTTCAAGCAGTTTTTAATTGTCAAGTTTGTTTTGAATCACTCGTTAGTCGTAGCTGATGCTAATATTCCGGTGCTCCTTTCGTATAGGTGGCGAGCTAGCTGCTATCACTTTCGGCATTACAACTTGTGTGGACAGCATTTTGGATTGTGTTGACGAGACTAAAACTACCACCTCTGTTGACATAACAGTGCGCGAGCGTCAATCGATGATGATTGAGGGGCGTCTCATTTCTTAGGGGAACGTTCTTACCCCTACCACCATGTTGCTTCAGTGACCATATGTAGCATTAGCTAACAGTTAGCTACTCTGTATTGTTGACAGACTTACCTACTTCCTTCACTGCTCATCAGCTTTGATCTTGAGCTGGCTTAAGCCTGATTTCCACCGGGCGCGTTACTGTAGCGTCAAGTCAGCGTCGCGTATGCCGTTGCAAATAGGTAACACTCTAATCAATGAGAGCATTTCCACCGGGCGCGTAGCGTAATGTTACAGCAGCGTCACGTCAGCGTCTCTACGCGAGCATTAGGTAGGACTTCTATTTCTCCGCGAGACGCTGCCAAATCGCGTGAATCTCAACAGAGCAGATCGCACCACACAGGAAGTCCGACTCAGAATCAGCGTAAAACACTTCCGCCCCTTTCAAAATAAAACACAATACGCAGTTCATGCAGCCTAAAACTACTTCACATCAACATTATGTTATGACCGGGGCACCAGATCAGCAATCAATCAATCAAAGGGTCTCAGAGGATCGGCGACACAGACGACAAGAGACTGATTGTTGAAGTGGAACATCATACAATCATTTATGACATAACATATTGTTTTTATAAGGATAGATGGTCAGATCAACATATCTTTCACCTCAGAGAAGCAAGGTAAGTTGGTTTTTGTTGTTGTTGTTTACTTTATACACACAGTTTATCCATAGACTGTATAAATAGAGTTTAAAGTTTATCACGGGATCTTGCGGTCTCCCGTATGGTCAGGATTATCGCGTGATCTCGTGATCTCGCGTGTATACGGCCGGCTCGCTAAGCTGACGTGCTGCTGCTGTAACGCACCCGATGTGAATTGACAGACGCAGCAAAAACGCTGTGGAGACGTGCTGCTGCTGTAACGCGTCCAGTGGAAATCCCCAGTAACATGCAGAGGCCCCCTCCTCTTCAAAACCGACAAACTAAGTGATTTAAAGTGGTAAAAAAACAACACAGACTAAAGCCATTTCAGGTTAAAATCAATGTTTCTCCAATGCTATTCA
Source organism: Centropristis striata (assembly GCF_030273125.1). Taxonomy (NCBI): domain Eukaryota; kingdom Metazoa; phylum Chordata; class Actinopteri; order Perciformes; family Serranidae; genus Centropristis; species Centropristis striata. The sequence continues at coordinate 15,058,548 of NC_081526.1, forward strand.
GCAAACAGCTCCAGCTAAAGTCTGTTCAGCAGACGTCAAATTATTAAAATCCTTATCCGGTTAAAATATATCGATAAAATCTAAAAAATACATTGTAAAAAATCTCACGTAAAACTGGATAAAAAGTCAATTTGCCAGCAACAACACTGCCATGTGCAAATGAACAGTAATCCTTGATTAAATTATGGATTTCCTGAGGTTTAAAATTTGTTAGAAACATTTAGGATGAACACAACTCAACAAAATAAATAATATATCTTGTGTAATTTTTTGACATTTATTGCAGAAAAGTGACATTACATTACAAACCTTTAAATGTTTCAAGAATAAATCACACCTTAAGTTCCCTCTTTTATATAGAAATCGATGCATCATGGCCACCTTTGAAGGACATATATGACACAAGGTTATAAAGTATTAATGATCTGTTGTTGAGGGAAATTAATGGAATTTCCTGCAAGCGTTTGAAGTCTCGGCATGCAGCTGTTCTTGACTGGTCATCTTAAGAAGGTCAACAGATGCAGGGGAAACCTGATTGGTATTCTAACACACTCAGCTGTAAAGAGAGGATTGGACTTTAAAGAATTCAGCCAAGGTCCTGACAGTGAACACAGGGTCAAGAGTTTCCATGGTGCTCTGAACGCAGCACTCTCACTGGTTTAATCCAAATAACTAACATTCAGGCTTGAATGATCTGATGTGCAGGATTTGACAAAATCAGTGACTATGAATACATTTTATTAAATTAGTTGCTGTGGCAATTATTGTTGTCTTTTTATCTGTTCTGTTATTTGTGCACTAATTACTGTCTCCACCGGGAGTCAGTATAGGGCACGGAGAAATGCAAATCAGTCACCTGTAAATCATTGTTTTCCTTCTCAGTGGTTAAACAATATTACTGTTTGTCTCCAGCTTTCTAACCGGAAATGTGTCCCCTCATATAGTGACAGAGATAACTGACAGATTTACAGGAAGATAAGAAGAAAGTTGTGTCATTGTGAGTTGGTTACCTATTTGAAATAGGAGCTAAAGTCTGTTGCTTAATGTTATATTAACTGTTTTATATGGGAGTAAATCCTGCAGGAACTAAACTGTGGACCAACTTTCTTTCCAGTGGCAGCAGGTAAAGAAAAAACTTTTAAAATCGTTATAATTTGAAATTATTTCAGGGTTACAGGTACTGTTAAGAGCCTTTATTCATTGTCTGGTTTGAGATTGTGGGTTTAAAGTTGGTTTTGGAGTGTTTCTTGAAAGGGAAATCCTACTACTGCATTATGTGAAAAAGTTGTATGAAGCCTTTTTGTGGCTTCAGAAGGAGCTGCACAAAATCTGATAAATCGACCCAAATTATGCCAATTGAGTCAGTGCTGGTTGGGTTTGAAGACTACATGTTTGAGAATGAACAAAACCTGTTTTGAGTTAGAGAAAAGTGAGTTTACCAGACCTCTGCACAACACCCTTCACTCATCTCTGGTTCACGCATCATACAAGTTGCATCGTGGTTAATAAAGGCACCAGGATTTAACAAGGAAGAAGGATATGTAGAATATCTTGGATTCTGCTATTGCATTCAATTTGATACCTTTTACTGTATGTCTTGAGTTTTTGGTTTTAGTAAATATACATATATTTTTTAAAGGAAGACAACATATATGAGCATGTGTGAGGACCTGTACTAAACAAAGATTTATTCTTAAGCCTGTAGAATACTCTTTGTAGGCCAGGACATCTCTGCACCACAATACTTCATTCACAATGTTTTATTCTTATTTTGCATTAAGCATATATTTAAATGGGCTGTATACAACATTCAGGACATAAAATAGCAATATAAAACAATGTAAAGATAAAGCTCTGTAATGCTTTTTTATGCACCTTATTTGCAGCCAAAATACAAACACAAATCCCATTGAGAATTGACTTATTTTCATTGTGATTTTTAAAATGGTCCGAGGGACACCCAGCACCCTAATGAGGGCCAGATTTTGCCCCCAGGCCATAAGTTGAGTATCACTTACTGCAGCTGAAAATCAATCAATCAATCAAAGTACCTTTGGATATTCTGACAGTAGAAGCTCTGTCTCTCTCTCTCTCTCTCTCTCTCTCTCTCTCTCTCTCTCTCTCTCTCTCTCTCTCTCTCTCTCTCTCTCTCTCTCTCTCTCTCTCTCTCTCTCTCTCTCTCTCTCTCTCTCTCTCTCTCTCTCTCTCTCTCTGTGTGTGTGTGTGTGTGTGTGTGTGTGAGAGAGAGTCAACTGTTTTCAATGCCTGTACCTGTGTTTGTGTGCATGAGTCTGAGTATATAGACAGTGCATGTGAGTTATGTGTCATCCTCCATCCATCATCACAGGAGGAAGGCAGAAGAACAGTACAGTTTAAGTTTCTAAGGGTCTGCGGTTGTCTGTGGTTTTAGTGGAAGGAAACGTGGTTTTCTAGCTACCGGTTTGTTCCATATTTTTTGTTCCATTAAATAAACACGTCTGACTTGATGAGTCAGTATCCTGCCCCGTGGCCTTATGGGAGATCATGGCTGGTGGTCCGCCGCTGTATAACCATTAACCACAGTGTCTGTCCACACCACAGCACCCTCCAGTGGGACAGTCGACACATGTACATATATCACACTCAGCTTCCTACATACCTCCTCACACAAATAGACAGTTTATTGAAGACATGCAGCAGTAATCAGAGCCGCCACACAGATGGTTGTCTTTTAACTCGGAGAATTTGCTGTAGTATTCACAGGGAGAGCTTTGGGAACAAGCTCTTTCTTTATCTGAAGACTAAATAATCAGCAGCAGACCCTTTCAAACAACGGGTGACTGTAAATGATGGGTGTCATTTATTCCTCAACTGGGAGCTCATCTTCACTGGGACTATCCATTCATCAACAACCGGACAGACAAGGAGCTCATTCAACATCATGTGCACACAAACACATGCAAAAACATAAGGAAGGCATTATTGAATGATTAATGGGGAAGTTAGTAAAAGCCTGGTGAGAAAATATGTTAAAATGACTTTCCTTAAACTGGAAAAACTCTACCTGGCAGCTCCTCTTATCTTATTTTCACTGTCTTGTGTATTACTTTTATTATATGATTTTATTCTAACAGAATACTGTGTGGTTCTGTAGACTACTTGTGGCCGTTGGGATGTATTTTCCCCCAATTCTTTTAAAATTTTAAACTCACTATAGGTGTGACTTATGTACATGAAAAATATGAACAGTTCATTTGTTCACCTGTACATGGTGCTTTGTACTGGATGTCCCTGATCGTGGTACTGCCTCTTGTTTGGAGCATTGAGTATTAAATGTAAAGTTTCATAACCTATTTTTTTGTGTTTTTGTATTTATCTGGAGGGCTGTCATGATATTATTTTTACTACATCATTATCATAAAAGGGTTCACGATCACAATATTATCACAATATCTGTAGAAATGTACTTTTTTGCGTTTTGTCTCTTCTTTTTTTTTTAAAGCAAATTAATTACACTGAAAATACAAAAATATGGGGGGACATTTGTGTAGTATTCGTATGTTCCTGCACACAGTTAAAACTGCTAAAATATAACAGGTCTTAGTGGTCTCCTGTTTACGAGTGCACCGATCCAGGTATGAGCCAGACCTGACCAGTTTACTTTAAATAAATTTGTCATTGTCCTCCTCTCTGGTATCACTTTCAGGCTCCTGTGGGGCACATTATTATCACATTTATCCAAATCTAGACAATTATATACAACGTATTAATGTGTAGGTTTAACCTGCAGTTGTTTCCCAAGTTTATTTTATAAAGAAGTGTACAGTACGTCCACTAAATGTGTCAGTCAACCGTAAAACAAGACAAAATGAAGATGAGAACCAACTTCTATAAACCCACACCATGATGACATTCACAAAATTACTTGCGATCTACGTATATCATTTGGTCAAATTGAAGTAAGTAAGTTAAAACTTTTTAACATTTAATCACGTGCAGAGTTTCTATGTCCCTCGTCTCTTCAGTCCATCTTTCACTCATCTCTTTCTTTCCTTCTTAAGTTGCTCTCCTGACCTCTGATTGTCCTCCAGTATTTATTGTGAGCTGAGAGGAATTGTGTTTATCCATCAGGGTTATTCACACTGGAGCCTTTTCAGCACAGAAATACCAAAGAATGAACATCAGCCTTTCAGAGTCACTACAGGACACTAATTCACAAATCAGTTGCTCCATCAACAACATAGATAGTGAAAAAAATGTCTCTCTGAAGAGATTTTAGGTGTGTTTTTTAACTTAATAATAATAAGCAACTTCGGATTGGAAAAAAAAAGTCTGTTTCTGTTACATTATTTGTGCTTTCCTGAATAAAGGATTTGTATTTGGGTACTACACAGTACATATTTTCTGTTTCTCTGGTCATGGACGTGAGTTGAGTTTGAAGCTTCTGAAACTGGGACAGACTAAAACGTGTTCTTTGATATCTAGTCTTGGTTGAAGGCCCAGAGTGTTTCTGGTGTCTGGCTGATGGAGATACTTGGACCTGAGTTGGATTAGCTCTGTCTGACTCTTTTTTGGACACATTCCTTGTCCAGGTGCTGTGTATTTTCTTTTTCATTCTGCATGAGCACCCCATGTAAACTTTTCCAGGCCAAATTCACTCATTATTCAAACACACAATAAAAGGTTTAATCTCTCCGGAAATCAGGCAGAGACTTTATTTTTTAAAGAGGTTCCCATCTAACATTTAACTCTGTGTATTTAACCATCTCCAGAAGAAGAATGGAATAAATCAGTAAAAGGTAAAAATATTTCTCAGCACAAATAATAGGACAGTTTTACAGTGACAAAGGCAGCAGACCATACTTCATTCATAGTCAAACATATTTGACATTTTGAAGGGGTATTATTTGTTCTGGTCGTCAGTCTTTAATGGGGGACAAGAAGCCTATTTCATGGGTGTTTCATCTTCCAAGACAGAGAAAATAAACTGCAATATCTATACTTTTCTGAGGTTCAAAGGTCAACCTGTAGGAGGTCTGTCTGGCCACACTCGCTGCCTTGTACTGTATATGGAACATGTTTGCATGTGTGTGTGTGTGCGTGTGTGTGGGCTAATGTTTGCATTTGTGCTTCACAGAAGCTCCACTACACATTGTTTACAAAGCAGGTTTTATTGTAAAGTCTCCCAAGTAGCGACAAGCAGAGCAAGAATACAGGAGTGATTAATAAAGAATGACAGGACAGAGAGCTGTCAGTGGTATATTTTATATCCAGTACTTCTCAATAATTTACCTTATTTACACATGTAGGTCTCAAAATACATACAATTACAACTTACAGTGAAATTAGCAGAAATCAACCATTCGGCCTTTGGCTAGAAGAGTCAGAAGATGTTCTAGAGGAGGGCCCTTTATATAAGAGACTTAAAATACCAATAAAAACAAACAAAAACATTTTTTGGAATTTGAAAACATATTTCTGTCTGCAGCTTTTTATTTATAACCAAGCTCTCTAAAAGCTAGTGCAGGATTTACTCTTGCCTGGTGGCCTCTTGCTCGGTCACTCTCCACTTTTTCTCTTTTTAGATTCCTCCATCTCTTCGGTATCTTTGCCTCTGCCGTTATATCTTTAGAAGCTGCTGAACTGGCTAATAGAGCCAACAGACGACAGCTAAAGTGAGCAGCAGTTAGCTTTACTTTAGCATGAAGTAAAGCTAGCTAGCTAACCTTAGATAGATAGATAGATAGATAGATAGATAGATAGATAGATAAATGCACTTACAGTAATTGCTTTCCACCACTGTTATCTACCTGGTCCAACTTTTTTCCTCCAAGCTAAAAATGTCTTCAGAAGTCTATAGTAAATCAGACCTCATGTTCTCCAACGTAATCTATCCATGATGTTAGTTTAACTTGGGCAGTATTGTGGTTTACCTCTGTGAGTATGAATGTAGTGGTTCATCTGTTGATACTTCGCCATGAGAAGCAGAGTCAGACCGTAGAGATAGTTTGGTTTTGGTGGTGAGATTACACTCTGAGAGGACAGTTGCTCTTTACAGAACCTGAGAGCTAGAGAGGGTTTTTAGCAGGGACATCTGTACAGTTGGGCCTGGTTTGGTTTCCCCAAAACCTCTTTTGTTCAATGTGTTATTTAGTAATATTAACCAACGCCTGACAAACAAACTCTGCAAAAACTGGGGGGAAAAAACCCATTTTGGAGCTGCATTTCTTTCACACATACCTGGCATGTGTTGCCTGCCGTGTCAGAGCTTTAGTTTGACATTTAATGATGGCAACAGTGTGTGCCTGGTGGAATAAAAGAGGCTAGTGCGTTGGACTGCTTAATATGAGCCATTTGGGACTATGGACTGTACATTAACTGTTCTCCCCAGCTACTAGAAGTGCCAGCATTTACAGTCATTATAAAGATTACAAGGCAGACATTAAATAGTGCTTTTGTATAAGTGCACCAGTTGACAGAAACCATGATCAGTGGGTTGGCTTAAAATTAATGTAATAAAGTGATTGTAGATTAATTTATTGTTTGCAGATTTGTTATATTGTCAGCATGGGGCACTCTTTCTGACTACATTGGCTGATTAAAAGTGAAATAGTTTTTGTTTTGCGGGACAGATTTTGCTTTATCTTATTTTACTTGGCTCTAACATCCAGATTCAGTCATTTTGTCATTATGTTTTCATGACGCATTGATAGTAACATCCATTTTTTTAAAAAGAATATCTGGCTTAAATTTGCTGTTGAGTACCACATCAGTAGGCAAACTGCCAAAACCAGAGCTGTCCTGTCCCCATATGCTACATCCCAGCATGCTATCTGTTTGTCCCAGGTCAACACTGAGTCCTATGAGCATTCCACACATACTAGCACCTCTCTGCAGAATACTCTACCCACAATGCCTTTCAGCAAGCACCTGTGTTTATTGCTCAATACCTTACCCTTTCACCCAGTGAGAAGTATTTTTTGTTTGTTAAAACAGTCCGCATCATGAGAAAACCATGTATCTGAGGACCAGATTGAATGTGTTTCAAGACCTGAGCATGCATGTGGAGATGTATACATTTTGTCTACAGCTACATCTCCAACATCTCCAAAATTTCCTTTTAACCTCTGACCTTTCAGCACCTAAATGCTGCACTGCTTTTGCATTGTGTTTGCTGTTTGCCCTGACTGCATGCATTCACCCTGACCTTCCTGCTCTTCCCACAACCTATTTGATAGTGTGAATCACTGAAAATACAGTGAGAGACAGCTCTTCAGGGCCATTCGAGGAGCTGCAGTTTTTGGCACTTCCGCATTGGCTTCTTCCTTCAGCCTAGTAGGTTGCAACTTGCTTACACCCTTTTCTTTTGCAGTGCTTTAATAGCACCCAACTTGAGAATAAGCGCAACCAACTGCTTTCTCAAATGTTCTGCAGAATTGGTTAATGTGCCCTAAACTCAGACAGAAACTATAGAATGGAGATACCCTAACATTTAGGCCAAAGCTTCAGAAACATTTCCTACATCCAATAATGCAATAGCCCATTTTTCTTTCACTGCCCAGTCTAAGATAACCCTGATGTTAACATTAGAGTCAGTTTCTCAGGCTAATTTTACAACTAGACCAAATAAGGCTTTGACATCTCTCACAGCCGACTCTTTAGCGTGCGTCCATCATTTTTCCATCCATACAGTTTATTGCTGCTTCCATGGTTATTTAAGTTTTGTTTTGCAATGACTAGTGAAAGTGAGTTTTATGATTTCAGCAGCAAAAGAAACACAGTTTTTATGTTTTTACAATAAAATTATGACAGATTTAGGGTGTGATTGGTTGCCGTTCTGTGACTTTCTGATACTTCTAGGTCGTTGATCATAAATTAGCTTAAACATTTAATACTGCTCATAGAAAATAAATGGTATGTGGCAGCTTCCTTCAAGCTCCCTGTGTTCAGTTTAGACTACTGGATTTGTACACAACGTGACAACACATCTCTACAACGTACCATTTTCGAGGGATACACTGACTTACAGTAGATAAACATTTTATAAATTAGACTGCTGATTGTGACAGCTGAAATCAATTCTCAACTACAAACATTTTGCACAAAGTTAAAAACTATTCATCACACCAAGACCAACATGAAAAAGACAACTTTTGACTTGTAATTGACGCCTCTCTATGAATTTATGTAGTAGAAAATGTCAGAGTTCTTGACAAGGCCATATCCAAGAAAAGACCGTCTGATTTATAATATTTAATGCAAATTTTTTTCAATGTCAAAGATCAGCTGATTGAACTAACAAGCTATAATCTAAGAAAATCCAGAAAATGTGTGAGTTACAAACAAACCTCACAAGAGGGAAGGACCGATGATGATCTACTTATCTTTTTGTTCATGTGTGACCTTGTTCTTCATGTTTCTCCATGTACCCTCCTCCTCCGCAGTAAATATGTTTATCTATCACTCACTTGTTTCTCTCACACACTTAAATCAGTCTACAGACTGTCTGTCGCCCTCTGACATGTCTCGCCATTTATCACTCATAGGAGTCTTTCTGTTTGCCACACTGTGGATGCAGATGTATAAGAACGAAGTGGTCGTACCATAGTGTGATGAGGGAGTATACGTGTGACTGTATGGGGTGTTTGGGATTATCCAGCAGGTGTGACTTTACATTCCCATAAAAGTTTCCTCCAAAAATAAAAACTGTGCACAGATCACAACAGCAGGAAAATAAAATAGAGGAATATTTTAACATTGTGAGAAATATGCTGATTTACTTTTTTTCCTCCTTGATATCAAGCGATGGAAGATTTATGCTTATGCAGTATTCATTCAATTAGCATTTTATTATCGTGAACATTCGCAGACTGCTTTGATTCACGTTTTTTTGGGGGTTTTTTTATTTAAGTCATAATTGCCATATTACCATATTTGTTTAAATATAAATTATTCCAAAGGTAATAGGAAGCATTTTAGTGGGGCGTCCTGGAGCTTACGGTCAGAGTGTTTATCTTTCCTTGCTGCATTGGACCCGGGTTGAAATCCGTTTGCTCTCTGGTATCTTTGCCGATTCTATGTTACAGTCTGATAAAGCTGAAAAATTTGAGTAACTCAGATATGATACAAACAACAAAAGTATGGAGCTAGAGTCTGGTCGGGTTTTGCCCGGCTCAGTATGAAGTCAGGAGGCAGTAGGAAACGGATAACTGGCTCTGTGAAAAGTTAGAAATACCATATATCAACAACTCTCTATCTACAGAAACGATGGTTGAAAACCACTTCCACTTTGGAGAGATCCAGGCCAGCAGTTTCTCCCTGCCTTCAGTCTTGATGCTAAGCTAACCAAATGGGACTGGAATCAATCGTTTCATCTCAATCTTAGAAAGAAAACTATTAATAAATTGTGCAAATATAAAAGTGAACCATTTCTATAAAATAGGGGCTCCATCACACATGCTCACAGTCCCTTCAGAAAGGGAACATTCCTATACAAACATCTGACGAATATATCCTGTTTGTTTTTGATGTCGTGTAAAGTATTTAATTTGAATAAACAGCTGTTTTTATAAGCGCCCCTGAGAGAAGGGAGCCTTTTGAATTGGGCTCGACCCGACCAGCCACCTCATACCTTGTAAACGGCGTGCCCGTCTCTAGGCAGAGTGATGTCATCGCTGGACAGCCCCGGGTGAGAGACAGGAATGTTACAGCCTGTTGACTGAGGCAAAGGATTGTGGGCCGGGGTGCTGTGTATGTGTGTTTTTAAAACATGTGGAATGAAGAGACTATGGAAAAGAGACTGTGCACGTGCTTATGCATGTGTGTGCGCCTATATGTGCATGTATGGGGGCTTTGCTGCAACACTGCTGTGTGAAGACTTGTCTCCGTACAGGCCAGCTGTGAGCGGGGGAGTGTGTGGACCGCCTGTACATTCACAGTAAACTCACAAAGCTAAATAAGCCCACTACTCACTTAGAAGTACAGATACATGTACAGTAGGATGAATATATGATTGTAGCCAGAAGGTTTGTGTTACTTGTACCATTAGATAAATTCCCTGGGTAAACTGAGTGGAGACTGTGGTGTTTGGGGTCATGGTGGTTGGTCCTGAACCATGGGAGCCTCCTGTGAGGGGTACATTACACATTTATTTCCACTTTAGGAGAGAATTAGCTAAAAATATGTGAACAAGTAGTTTGTGTTGTCGTTAACCCAAATTCTGTAGTATATATCAATACTGTACATATGACAGATGGCTGATTATTTTGAGATAAAGTAAAGGTTGTGGGATTTTGACCTCACCAGAGCGCCTTACGTCTTAAACCCCACAGTGTGCATTTGTTTCACGGGGTGGAGGTCTCTGAGAGAGGGAGGGGGTGGTACGAGTCCTGGGAGCCCCACTGCTCGAGCAACAAGCTTGTTTTCTTAAAAAACTGAATAACAAACCTCTGGCCTTGTTGGTGGTGAGAGGGGCATTTTTGAAGTGACACAGGGGACTCTTAAACCCTGTGATTTATTGCTACAGCCATAGTAGGGGGCAAGCTACGAGAAGTACCCACCCTGACTGTAGCAGGTGTGGGCTGAAGGCTGCGAAAGTATGGCCATCCTAACCTATGATGCAGAGGGCAGGAATTAACTTATTGGTAACTGTAGACCTACAGTAAATCTGCTCAGCCTGGTCTCCTAAAAATAATGTTCCCATACAATGAAACTTTCTTAAGGGAAATGTAATTTATCTCAGATTACATTTGTTTTTGACAAATCACAACAATGTTTCTCATCAAATTCTGCAAGTCTGTGTATGGATGTGGTAGGCGTTGATGGACTGGTCAAAGAAACAGGAAAACTGCGATTCGAGAAAATATATTTCCCTCAAAACAGTTGAGAATGCAGTTTCATTGCGTGGGACCTCATTTTTAAGAGACTTGGTTGATTTACTAGGAAGCCTCCGATTCAGCCAAATAAGGATAATACTGCATGTTACACCGCTTTAATATACAACACATAAAATGAATCTCTGTCTTATCAGATAAATAATTTTTGCTTACCTGGAGTCATAAAAGTCATTTTAAAACAAGTGAAAATATCTCCGAGTGCTGTGACATTAGTTCAAGTCATTGTTTTTTGTTTTTTTTTAAAGTGGAGAAATTGGAGCTGCAAGTCTTGAAAGACAGCAGAATAATCCTAATTTTCTTTTTTGGGGGGCAAAAATGTATATATAAGAATTTTTACATTAAAATTTGAACTGCTGGAGAAGTTATTGGGTTCATTTTTCAGGGCAACATGAATATCTGAACCAACAGTTGTAATTTTCGGTCTGGACCAAAGGATTGACAGACCACCATTTCACCGGTATGGTTAAAAATGTATTTATTACCTGTAGCCACTTATCCTAACCAGGGCAGTGAGGGGGGCTGGAGACAATCCCAGCTGACATTGGGCGAGAGGCGGGGTACAACCTGGACAGGTTATCAGTCAATCACAGGGCTGACACATGGAGACAGACAACCATTCCTACGGGCAATTAGAGTCACCAGTTAACCTAACCTGCACGTCTTTAAACTGTGGGAAGAAGCCAGAAAACCCATGCTACAATACAAAATTCTAGATAATATTTCTGACATAGTTTGGAGTTTCTTGGTTTACTGCCCTACAATGTTCACATGTGGGGTTGGTTCAGTGTGACCGTTGGGGTCAGAGAAGGAAGGTCAAGGTTCACTGTTCTGGCCACTGGGGCAAAAGTTCAAAATTGTAAAAGTCTAAAAAGAAAGAAGCTGATCACACTCTTTTTGAAAAGCATTGTAAGTGTAACACTGATTTACTTCTTGGGAAAGAGGCAAATATATCATGAAGAGGTCAATATTAACTCAGTGTGAGATCAGAATCTGGCAAAAGGGACATAAATATTTTTACTACATGTAGGTAATTATGCAGTATGGGGATGCTTTTTTTTTTTTTTTAAATCACTGGTGATGGAAAGCACTGGTTCCATCACTGACATGGTGGGTAGTATACAGCCTGTCATTCTCATGTTGGTGACACTGATTGTTTAATATATTGCTCGTATTTTCGGGTGCTTTCTGGCAGGTCTAAATTCCACAGCTCGCTGTCCCTGCGGACGATGGTGACATGGACACATTCAGATGTTTACTCATGTTTGCACTGCAAATTCCAAGATTGCCTCATGGTGAAGAGAGAAGGAGTTAGGAATGTGGAAGCCTTACAAACTCAGATGCCATAAACTCATCTGAATTTGTGACAGGGTGTATGGGATAGCAACTGTTGAACTGTTAAAAACAGATTCCTAACAGTGGGTTACTGTGGCGATGGGCTGATTGTCTCCGCTTTATGACTGTAAAATGTAAGCTCACAGCTGTGCAAATATAAAAAAACATCCAACCAAAGTTGCCAAGATGCACTGATGCTGTTGGACATCATGTGCATGCATTCAAAGCAGAGTGGAGATCACAGAAAATGATCTGTGAAAGTTGCAGACTAAGAACAAGAGATAGACAGTGATGAATGACAGAGTGGACACAGATTGCTCTGAAAGTTACATCTGATAAGCACATTTCAACACACCAACTTGCACACTGCGTTTTCTCTCCAAATGCCACTCCCTCTGCCATCTACTTGTTTGGACTATTAATAAGCAGTATTTATAGAGCGACCAAATGAGTGTTTTCTTTCCACGGGAACGCCGAGGCAAAAACACAAATACCCAATGTAACTCACATCGAGGGGCTCTGGACAATGTCATGCATAATACGCATCATAAACTTTCTCAGGGCACAGCGGAGGCGTGCCAGCTGGTGGGAAAACAAAGACACTCGTATATACTGTGTTTGGTTAAATGCACAGAAAAATGTGTGTTTGTGTTGATTCTGGCTTTATTTTTCCTCACTGTACTTGAGCACTCAGGAAAAATGTACTTATTTTATATGTTCATATATTTTTCCATTATTGCGATATATATTTGTGCCTTGTTTTAGCTCTTGTTGTTTGCTTATTCAAAGCGTACCCTGCTTTATTGTCTATTTTACTCTAAATGGGACTAAATTTACAAAATGAACATTATGCTGTAGTGAAGAGGACTTGAAACTAACAACTGAAACCATAAAGTTATTATAAGAATATTAACTGAGGTAATAAATAAAAAGTGAGGGGTAGAGTCATTTTCCTATTGACTTTCATAAACTTCCTTTTGCAACCAGTGGAGTCGCCCCCCTGTTGGCCATTATAAAGAATGCAGGTTTAAGACACTTCCGCATCGGCTTCACTAGTCAGATCTAGAGGTTACAGCTTGGTTGTGGCTAGAAATGTTGCTGGTGAGAGCTGTTAGTATGAACAAAACAGTGAAGTCTCAGCAAAATTAAAGCAATGATCCGAGGGCTGCTAATATGCTCCGTAGAGTTGAGGGTTGGCTGGTAATTCTCTGTGTGTTTGTCACCACATTCAACCTCTTGCACATTAGCTCTGGTACAACAACAAAGGAGGTTCTGACCTGAGACCAGAAAAAGTTGAGGGTTTTACTGAGTCAGTGCACAGGGTCCACTCTCACACGCAGCAGTGTACTGTACAACAGGTGCAGGCCGGCTGGTGAGAGGCAGTTGTGAGGCCCATTGAGGCTTCATTAATGAAACAGGAAGAGAATTGAAGCACAAGGGCAAACACACACAACTCATTACCCCCTGGCTATCGTGTACCTTTCACACCACAACTCTAAGCGTGTGTGTGTGTGTGTGTGTGTGTGTGTGTGTGTGTGTGGTGCATTTATTGCATTTATATGAGTTTTGTGTTGAGTGGGCGGGTGGGGAACAATTACAAGCTATACTCTCAAGAGATCAAAACCGCATTACCGTATTTGAGCTTCAGGTTGTGGCTTACATTAGATATACAAACACTGTAGCAGTACAGCTAAAAGAAAGATGATTTATTAATGAAGGTTGTTTAGAGCTTTATCAAACAAATAAAAGATAATACACTATTTTTTTGGTTTCTTTCTCCTTTTTTTTTGGAAATAAAATTTTTGGGACCACCAAGAACATCATGACAAAAGACTGACAGTCCAGGGCTACAGAGTCACACGAGAGCAGTAACCTGAATAAGCTGACACTTGGCTGTTGGAGATGCAACATCCACCCTTTTACACCACCGTGTCACTTTGGAACCGCACGCACTCACTATCCCGCCCAACACACACACACACACACACACACACACACACACACACATTAAGCCAACGTTAACCAGGACACACTGCCTGCCTCTGTTCTGTATCTAAAATCACGAGAGCAAGAAACACAACGACTGACGCAAAGGAAATAAAAGAGAAACAGTCATAGCTGAGGTGCTGCACACAGGGTCCTGCTGTCTGCACAGACTGTATAATAGTTCGTGGTTAGACACGTCAGAGTTACTAAGTTGTTGTGGACAGGTGTCAAACCTGCCCTGGAAAGTGTCTGTCGTCACAGGCCAACAAAGGCCCTCTGAGAAATAGTATTTTTAGTCCGTGGCAGCGAATTTATTTACTTATTCTAAGTGCTCATCGGACAGATTTTCACCACATTTTGTGCTGACAAAATCTTTGTTGTTATGACAGGTGTGAATGTAAGGATGTTTTTTTTTTCCTCAGATGCAACTTACACTAATGAAAGACGATACTTTATATGGCAGAAATAAATAAAACCCACTTTTTTATTATTTTTATTTTTTTTAGTGTCAACAAGTCCTCTAACCCATAAGACCACATAAGTAATATGTTCCTACTCCTTAATATGACCTACCGGAGTGTTTTCCTAAATTAGTGCCGCTGTAATTATACAAACACTGTTGACATGTGCTCATGATGTACCGTATCCCTGCAGGTGAGCTTGCCACACCCTGCTCACAGGATCGCTCTTTCCAGCTGGGACCTTTCCCAGCTGACATTGGGTGAGAGGCGTGGCACATGCTGGACAGGTAGCCCAGAATATCGCAGGTCTGACACATAGAGATACCCAACTAATCATGCTTTCATTCACCTGCCACCTTCTTGCTGTGTGGCAAAAGTGCTAAACTTCTCCAACCCAAAGTCTTTCCACTTTTGAATGGACACTGCACTAGAATTCTACAAATACCAACATGTCCAAGAGCAGTAAAACCATATCCATTAATACTGCCTCTAAAGGACAAGATTCCTTTTCATCAGAAGCTCCAGGAACATTTTCAAGATGCTTCTCTATTTCCGCCATACTCCTAGCTGATGATCTCTCCCCCACTTCCTGTCTTCTTTGGCTCTTGCTGGTTGATGTAAAATGCATCACTTCCACTGCACCAGTAAAGGATAGGTGCCACATACACCAGATACCAACTTGTGTATGGTACGAAATAAGAGTGCTGTGAAAGGTAACAGATGTTGATGTGTATGTAAAAGTCCTTCATTCTAGCTTTAAATATATGCAAATTGCATTACTTGGAAGATAAATATATTTGGTTACTATTCACCTGAATATATGTACATTTGTGCAGTTACTGTAATATCTGTTGTGTGTGTGTTCTTGGCAGTATTACAGTTGCTTCCCAGGTGTGTGTGCCGGGACAGGTGATCTTTAACAACCAGTTCCAGTGTGTCTGGGCACATGCACAAAAATAATGAATTCGTTTTTAGGGAAAACAGTGTCTCTGACATCACAACGTTAATGAGGGAAACATTCCTGTTTATCATTGTCATCCTCCGTGGACACTCAGCGGGGGCATGTGAGTATATTTTGCCACTATAAATTATATGTTATGGCATAACTTTTTGGGAGGTTATATTTACTCTCAGTCGAGTCTCCATCCCTCCCTTCCTCTCTCTGTCTCCCCGACCCTCCCACCCACCCGAGTGGCTCCACCCTCCAGCAGATATAAGCTGTTTCCACAAGGTGTGCGTCTGTTATGAGCACATTTCCCAGGGTTCCTTCTGTGTGGTTGTCTGTCTGCCTACTTTTCTGTCTGTTAGTCTGACTGCAGTGATTATTTCCCCATAAACGGCCACTCACAAAGGTAAGCACCATCTTATTCTCACTGTATACTTTCAGTTTCCTTTGGTTTAAATCTCTATTGGCAGTTTATTTGTGTGATTATTACAAGAATTTTTCTGGTGCATCTGCATAACATTTTTTTTAATATCCTACTCATCCTGGCAGGAAATTGGCTTGTGTTACAGTTGCTCCCTGTCTGGAATAGAAATATATCTTCTAACATAGATAATGTATGAAAAAAAAATAGAAATAAGTATGCCAAAATGTGTGCATTATACTAAAATGTATAATACCAATATAGAAATGAAATATGTAAGCTACTGCGATGTGGTTATAAATGTTGTCTGGTCAAGTAAAATATAAATAAGGAATATGTTTAAAAAAATGTACAATAAATGACAACAATGTAAATAATAATACAGCAAAAAAAATAGTTTTTGTGCATTTTGTTAGGTCCAGTGTCCTAATACAAGTTATGCATCCGATACATCTTCCAATATGTTTTCTTTCATTTGTAATTTAGCAGGGATGCATGGTGAACATATTTTATTGGTTAAATAGTCTTCACTCTCTTTTAAAAATGATATTGGATTTAACACAAACTTTCAAACTTCAGCTTTTGTTAAAGCTTTAAAAAGGATGTTCATGAATGTTTATAGTTCTTATTTTTAGTTCAAAATCCTTTGCATGTTTTTTTTGAGTGACAAAACCCACATGTCCATGATAGCTTATTATTATTATTATTAGTAGTAGTAGTAGTAGTATTAGTATTATTATATAGATGTTGGGAGATCTGAAAGGCCTAAAATACGACCTTTCTTTCCTGCTTTTAGAGTTACAGTAGCATCATTCCTGCAGAGGAGCAGGCAGAACATCTCCCAAGCTAAATTGTTTTTTCCCAGGTTGCTGCATCCCTAGCTAGCCTGCTTTCTCCAGAGCTTCAGAGAGTTGAAGTATGTGCTGTGCATCCATCTGTGAGAGAGATGTCTTGTGTGTATGTGTGTGCAGAAAGCTGAAACCAAACTGTCAGATGTATGTGATGGGGTTAAGAGCAGCAGTTTGGTGAGAAGAGACTGCAGAGCAAACACCATCTTCAGTTCTGAGCAGCTTTGTCTCTCTGGCCTGATTTGCTTTGCAAATCTGTGACTTCGCTCATCTGTTTGGTGCCATGTCGGTCACGGTGACCATTGAATGATTCACCTGCTAAAGCATGAAATTGATTTTATTTTAATTTAATTAATTCCTCCTTCTGATCAGATATTCAGAAGAAGTTTAGAAGCTGAGGAATAGAGATGAAGGCTTGAGTTGAGCCTAAGCAAATAACAACTTTCACCTCAGGCCTGTCAGTGTGATGCTACAGTTTAAGAGGGATTTTTACTTATTGATAAACACATCTTTATCAAACAAAGTGGGTTTTCAGAACAGTCGATACATAATCCATACAGTTCTGTCTTTAAAGCCTAAAGAAGCATTTCTTTAGCTGCATAACTATGGAATGAAAATATTTTGGATTGGCTTGTTGCATCCACAAAGTTCTGCGGGTCTCCTCAGAAAAACAAGATATTTTATTTTTATTTTTTGGCTTTATTTGACAGCGGGAGATACAGAGTGAAAGGGGAAGTAATGCAGGAAAGGGCTCCAAGCCAGATTTGAACCTGGGCCGCCTGCTTAAGAGGACTAAGCCTCTGTGTTATACGCTCTGCCAGTGTGCCGGGATGCATGTTCTTGTGTTATTTTGTTAGGATGCAGATCAGGCCTTTTTCTATTATTTGATTAGATTTGGGGGTTGTCTTTGATGATCCCTCATGTGAACATGATCTTCAGGGACCTATAGTAAGATGTACATTATATTTTGTGCAAATAAAACTATTGAACAGGTTTGTAAAAGGTTTGGGTGTTCTTCACCTAATTGCAAAATCTTTCGTATTGTTTCACTCCCTTTCTCTCCCATCTCTCTTTATTGATCATTGCATTGCATCATAGTATTGCCTCTGCAGTTATCTTAGTGCGAGAAGACATAGATCCTGTGCACAAGAAGTGACCTTTCAAACAGAGTGTGTGCACATACAACATTGCGCCCTCCTGTACACATAATTCTGCAAACTTCAGGAATGCACCGGACAAAACAGACAAAAGGAGCCAATGAAAAGCAAGAATAATGGAAGGGTAAAGGAGAGGGACAGAAGTAAACACTTTGCTCATTTAGCTGCACAGCTGTGGCAGTGTGTGTGTGTGTGTGTGTGTGTGTGTGTGTGTGTGTGTGTGTGTGTGTGTGTGTTTGTGTACGAGATTTGTTTGAACGAGGACGTTTGCAGCGTGACTTGAGGAGGTGTTAATTTTACAAGGTGTGCTTTGTGATAAAAGCTGAGTTTAGGGAGCCGAGGAGCTGCAAATGTTTTTCCCCTTTAAC
Source organism: Centropristis striata (assembly GCF_030273125.1). NCBI lineage: Eukaryota > Metazoa > Chordata > Actinopteri > Perciformes > Serranidae > Centropristis > Centropristis striata. The sequence goes on from NC_081526.1 coordinate 15,076,941, forward strand.
TGAAAGAAACCACAACGTCAGTGCACTTACAGAGACTGAGTGCACGGGTACTGCTGGCTTAAGTATAAATTTGTAAATGGTTTGTGGTGTAGGGAGGAAGGCAGAGTGGTTTGCCAAGCATGTTCAGTGGGATTTAAACACTAGCTTTTGGTCAGGCTGCAGAAGTAGAAACTCAAATACATAATTTCTCTGAATAAATGAATAGTTTATGTGCAAAATGGTTCTTTAATGCCTCCTTTCTACATGTGCAAACACAAAGCACAATGCAAAGTAAATACATACACATGTGTGCTCATGTAAGAACAGGTTAACATCAAATTTTTTGTTAAATCTTTGCCCAGAATGATACCTTTACTGTCATTCATTCTAGGCCTTTCTGCATTGCCTCTTCCTGCTAGCAATGTGATTTAAAAAGACACACAGTACTCCATTGCAGCCTGCATGGTCACAGAGTGGCTCGGGGTCACTGAACCGGGATGTTTCCAAGAAAAAGGGCCAGCGAGGGCAAACAGACAGAAAGGAGGCAAATGGTGAAGACGGTGCAGAACAGACACCGCTCTGTTCACACAGACACACAGGAAGAAAGAGAGACGGCGAGAAAAAGAGATGTCTGCATCTGACAGAGGGCAGAGAATAGACAGATGTGTCTGGAGACATGATAGTAGACACAGGGCTGATATTTTTCCATCTCAGTTCAGTGGATGAGAGGGGAGATTAAAAAGAGCTTCTGAGGAAGAATGTTGGCTGTCCCATCCCATCAGCTGAGCACTGTCTCTGAGTGTGTAAGTGTGGTTTTGTGCATGAGCAAAGTAATCCAGGACACCAGAGACAGGTGTGTTTCCATGAGTGAAGAATCAGCCAGCAGCCGCTTTCAATCACTATCCGTTCTCTTCCCCCTGTCCTACTCTGTTCAGTGCTGACGTGTGCGATGCAAATATCAGCATTTTGGCTTTCATTCACTGACAATATGATTGCAGGCTGTTTCGCTTTTCCCGAAAAAAAAAAAAAAGATAACAATATCTCAGCATTTTCTTTCTTCCAGAAATAAATTAAATAATTAGTTGATTTCTTCTAAATCCAACTCTGACTCTTAAATGAAACTGCACGTCAGAGCTCAGTGTCACACTGACCTGGAGTGTGTTTTGAGTTATACTTGGTGGTGGTGCCAATGCTACAAAGAGCATTCAATGCCAAAAAAAAAAAGTTATTTCAATGCATTTAAACTTGATTCAAGAACTTTATTGAACACTAATAAAGCTTTAATATACATTCTTTAAAATGCCTGTTTAAAGGAATACTTCCCCCTTACACTGTATATCACTTTTTTTATATGATATTGATATGTCTCCCCCATGTTACCTTGAAATCTGTTAGAAAATGATGGTTTTGCATGTCTCCGTGGTGAATGAAGAATCCAAAAATTAATATTTCATAAATTGAATGCGTTTAGATGTAAACATCCATTTACAACCTCACAAAACTCATCGATCCAGTCATATGCTCAGTACATCCTAAACACACACATTTTTGTGTGTTTTAAATAGTAAGGTTTTAAAGAAAAAACATTTTTTGTGAAGTAGTGAGCATACAGTTGAACAAGTGAGACTGGGATTATGCACCAGTTCATGAAGATTTACTCAACGTTTGGCACATGCACAGTGAATGCACAATTCTTCAAGAAAACACAATGATTAATTGATATCCAAATGGCCATTTAAGGGTTACGTATTGCTTTAAAAAAGCTTTCCTCCGTCATGTTTGAGGCTTCCTAATGTGAATTCTGTTACCTAATGGTAAATCAGAAGTACAGGGGAAGCTGAGGTTCATTTCCACATACTGTAGTTTTGATAGCCTTATTCTTCCTTTAGACATTTGTTTAGAGGGGGGCACAGCTGCTGCAGTTTTAATGAGATTCTGGAGATCGCAGCGTGTATAAACTGCAGGAATCGACACCTCAGCTTCCGCTGGGCAAAGGTTGACTCAGCAAAAACAACATCTTACAGACACATGATGCCCACAAGTCCTCTCACGTTGCACACCTGACGGGCAATTTACTGTGTTTCGTTTATGTAAAATGTCAAAAAAGATGGACATCTGGAAGTAGTTGGGGAAACAGAGGCACACACATACACACACCTTACATACAATGTAGACTACTTTGAGGTTTGCTTATTTTTGAGGCTGTCTGGGCCAGGCAGGACATGCTGAGAGCTCAGTGGTGTATGACCAGACACATGATTTTGGCAGCAGAGGTTGAAAAATTAGGATCGGGACCGCAGATATTTGTCTCCTTGTGTCCCTGAGCTGTTGTCTCGTAGTTAATGTGAGTGACAGACCTCACTAAAAGTGACAGATTTGGCAAGCGTGAAAAATAGTAAATGAATCGTCTTTGCAGATGCTTTACTTTTTCACTTTGTTTATTATTTTTATAGTGGCATACACATGAGAGTCTGCAATGACATGCATGTCCCTAAAGGGTTTTGGTGAGCCTCTGACTTTTCAGGTCAAAATATTGTTTGGTTCAAAACTATGGGTACGTTCCAATGCCCATAGTACCTTACTATTTATTAAACCAGCAAAAGTATCCGTGCATCCATGCAAAATGTCCAATGCATAGTAATGCAATATGCCAAAAATACCAGGATGCTGCATTTTGCAAGGCCGCATGCTTTTCTGGCTATTGTGACCCACAATCCTCTACAACATAAATATTAGCAAAACTAATGATATTCCTGTCTAGTAAATGTTTTATCATTTACATGTAACATGATTAATATGAAGACTAAAATGATTAACAGGGTAGGCATTATACCTGCAGCAGCAGCATAATATAATTGTGGTTTTAGACATGTTTGCATCATAGACTGTATATAAATAATGCATGTAGTGACCATGACGTCACCCATTGGTTTGTGGACTGCCCGTTGGAAGCATCGAGTTCAGCGTTACTCTCGTCGCCATCTTTCTTTAGTTCTTTACGTATGTTGCCATCTTGTTTTTCAAAACTGGGAGTTTTTTCCAAAGTTATTTGGAATGTGGAGGACCGAGAGGTGGATCTCACTGACTGACAACACTGCACAACAAGCCTTTCTACACCGGCAACCTGACTGAGTCACTGCTAATTCATGTTAGCATTAATTGGGATGTTAGTTTTGGCTAGCAAAAAACGAAGACTAAATGTATGTTTCTTACCTGAAAAAATGAACAGCGACTCCTTGGAGTGTCTATTAGTCCAACCAAAAGCTGAACAACACATTTTTAATGAACAAAATGTTCAAATAAACTGTCATTAAGTGAACATACAGTGTGAAAGGGTCAAAGTTATGAGACAAAACCGGTAAACGTCATTGACACAGTGCCGTGGATACGCATTATTCTGCTTCTCTTCTGATGGCCGCTCGCCTGTGGCCTAGCCACCTGTTAATCAAAGATAGTCACGCCCCCAAATCATACTATTCTTTATCTTCTATTTTTTTCTAAATGGGGCCATTATTTACACTGTTAACATCAAATTGTCTTGAAGAATAATTTTTTGCTAGCGATTGAGACCATAGTGTTGAGGTATTAAATCAAGGGAGAAGTTTTGTCATTTTGAAATTAATGAGCCCAAATGCTTCTGCAACCTTCGTCAGCACCCCCTATTGGAATTTTTGGTTGAATGCAGCTTAAGGCACTTTCTGGTTTGCCTCACTGCTCAGACCCGGAGGTTGCCGCCTTGTTTGCAGGCAGATGTTAGCATTTAGCTCAAAGCACCACTGTGTACAATAAAAATTTACAATGCAATCATACAAAACAGGCAGTTACCAGAAAATATAAGTTTTAACAAATTTACAATTCATCTACAGAATCACCACATAAATAAAATAAAAAGCCAAAGCAAGAGTACTAAAAACTGCAGTTCTTCAAATGGCCACTTGAGGCTGTTTCCAAAAGTGAGGCAACCCAACTTCACAGAAGAAATAAACATGATTGGTCGCCCACCCTTCACGGCATCCCTTTAAATTCATATTTAGCCTGAAAGTTATGCATAGTTAAAGGCGTGGCCACTTTAAGTGACAGGCAGGTTCGGTCACAGGTAGCATGTAGAATAAAAACATGGCCAAGCATACTTTAGAAACTGTCTGTTTTTTTTTTGTTTTTTTTTTAAAGATCCCAGTCGTGATCCATAGTTGCATAAATACATGTGTCCACTGCATTTTGTCTACTATTTATTCCACTACATGTGCATGTTTGTGCTTTCCTGACTCATAAACAGACCAGTATGGAGAAGGTGTGAACTGAATGACACATGGCTGACATCTGAAAATGTAGAACAATGTTGCTGTTTCTGCTCAGTCACTGTTAAAAGGGATTTCCTGTCACAGAGTCATCACTGAGGGAGCCAGATTGTTTTACACCAATGTGTGAAAAATTAAACCATAAATGTCACAAATGAGAGAAACAGCTCACAACACGTTATTCACACCATCACAACTTCTCACAGCTGCGGCACATTTGTATGTGGCTTCATGTCTGCCATCCGTCGGGATGACACCAGCCTTTTAAAATGAAGGTAATTGCTATAATAGACCTCTTTATGACCACTTTCTTATAACTACAGCCTGCAGTAAAAACATGGAAACTTAATGTTTGTGTCAGATGTTTGAAAGTGGCCCTACTGTGTGAACAAGTCGATCTGGAGGGAACACTTGTAGAATAATGTGCCGGAGACAAGCACGTCAGGTAAAGACAGGAGGTGTTTCCATCACTCTGCGGTCGCCAGACAACATCGTGGCGTTGCTATGTGACACTGAACAGACTCTCGTTGTATGGTCCCTCTGATCTGTGGTCGCAAGTTTTGTCAGAATATTTCCAACACATACAGACACTATGCTGGGACGTTCCTGAGAGGTTGTAAAACTGTCCCATATACTTTCTTTAACCTTTTTATGTTTGCATGTGGAGCATCAATAACAACTTCTAAATCATTATAAATCACATCTATAATGTTGTATGACTGTTGATATATTGCATCATGAAGTATTATTTGTGTTTATGAATCCAGGCATTAAGCATTATGAATGCAATTTAATTCACAATTAATGACATCATAATGCACAATAGTGTTCCTCATAGAGAGTATTACCAAAAGTAAACTTTTATTTTATTTATACTAAATACGAAATTATAATTTAATGTAATTTACGTTTTATGCAAATCAGAGAAAATCCTGATTTTGTGATTGAAAAACTAAGCGAAGACTGTGAGGTATTTGTAAGGCTTTTACTATTTGTCATCCTAAGTTAATTACATTTAAGATAAATATTTTCATAATGTTTAAGGCTTTTATATTTTATATTAGATTTCCTTATGATAACTTTCCCTGCTTCTATGTGAGTAGAACACCACTCATTTAAACTATGATATCCAAAAGGTTATTTATAAAATAAAAAAAAACCTCTCTCAGTGGATAAATAAATATATGAGCTCAAGCTTTAGCTGGGCAAATGTTTGTGTATGCACATGTGAATAGCTGCATTTCAGTATTGATTTTTATCTTTCAATATATATATGTTGGTGCTTTCGTGTCATAAAAGCTTCTCTGTTATGCTGTAGAAAGTAAAGAAGAGCGGTTGTGTCTGGCATGTCATCAGATGGTGGGTGAAAGTTTGCACCTTTTTCATTAACCCTCAAAACATTTTAGAGCTTTTGATTTTTGTTTGTTTTTATTCTTTTATTCTATGTATTTGTTAGCAAAAGTGCATCTGAATATTTTATCCTGAGAAATGTTTCAGGATCAATGCACCTAATTTGTCTAACCCCCACCTGTCATTTGTACATCACAGGTATATTGAAGAGAAACAGATAAAAGCTATTTTAAAAATGAATAATCCAAAACCAGTTTAGTTCATATTCCTTTGAGTGCACAAGAAGATAACATAATTTATGGAAATATGAAAAAAGCTATAGAAATATCTTATCAAAACAACACAACACTACTTCAACTTATATCTCCTGGTTTGCACAAAAATCCTGATTTAGGAAAAGATAATAAAACGGAGGTGTCTGTTTTTGCAAAAGAAACCCTTCCCTTTTGTGAAGTGAAAAACATGTTTTACTGATTAGAGATTAAATATTAGCAACCCATTGGTTTATTATGTATTAAATCCTAGAAATCCTCAATCTCTGTCCTGTATCTGTATTCTGTATCCTCAATCCTTCACATACATTTCATACAACTTCACATTTATTTATCTTTGAGATCTCTCCTTGGAAATCAGTATACGTACACCTACCTTTCTTTTTCTCCCATTAGACTCAGTATGTTGTATGTATCTGTTGTCCCACATAATGTCCATAGTTTGATGCTAGGATTGTCACACCTTAAAATCAACTTTATTCCCATCCATTTCCTTCACTTGTGTGCATTATCTTTAAATGGTAAATGTTAAATGGACTGCACTTATATAGTGATTTCATCCAAAGCGCTTTACACTACAGACTGCACTCATTCACCCGTTCACACACACATTCATACTGGTGGCCGAGGCTACTAGGGCACACTGGTGCCACCTGCCACCATTGGGAATTCATTCACACTACGATGAACGCAGCATCAGTGGGCCTTTTGGGGTTCAGTATCTTGCCCAAGGATACTTCGACATGTAGGCTGCCATGGTCAGGGATCGAACCACCAACCTTCCTATCAGTATGCGACCACTACACCAACCGTGCCACAGCCGCCCATCTTTAGACTTCATATTGTTGATTTGGATACTGGGAACAGACCACAGCTTATGCACAGGGGGCAAAAATAGGTCCCAGTTCTTGTTGGGAGAAACCCAGCGGCATTCCTCAGAGCTCTTTGGCATGTCTGGCTTCTGTCGCCGTGGAAACAAGGTGGGCTTCTTTCAAAGGCCAGCTCTCATCAGGGGAGACAGTGGCACGGCCATGTCAAAATCACCAGCCGGCTGAGAAAAGGTCAGAGGGCGGAAAAGATCCAAAGAGCTAGTGATGGAGTGGACACTGAGGATGTGGTTTAGGATGTGAATTAGAGAAACTACAGATGTGCTGGCTGTAATAAAAATAGTGGCAGGAGATGAGTAGACTGGAGTGGAAATGGCATCTGTAATTAAAGACTGAATAAAACAAGTACACACTCAGAACTTATATGGAGTTATTCATGAGCTGTGGAGCCAAAGAAATCTCTCTTGTCTCGCTCCATTGCTGACCATTTAAATCAGAAAACTTGATGGTTAAATAATGGATGTAAGATATAAATATATGGTCTACCCTGCAGCTGATTAAAAACTGTACCATGTGCACCATCAAAGCTAAGCTGTGTTAAAGCTGGGGTAGGCAGATTTCTGGGGGAAAAAAGCCCCTCCCACCTGACGTGTACATGTGCTTCATACTGTAAACTGTATGTGAATGAAAATGAGTGTGTCGTAGTCATTAATTTCAATCATTCCTGTCATGATTGTGATCCCAATGTGTCATATAGCAGTAATTCCATTAAAAATTAGTTTAGTTTTCTTTGCAAACTTTTAGCCTGTAAAAGCCAAGGAGGTTTATTTTCAGACTCTATTTTAGACTCTCTTTTTTAAACATTTGTTTTCCTTTTTCTGGGTTTGCATTGCATTGCAGCCTGTTGCTGCCACTGCAAAAGTATCACCTTTTTCTGCAGGATTTCCCACCATTTAATCAAGTTTCACCTATCTGAATTGACGTGCATACATATATGCATTTCAAAAGCCAGTAGAGAATCCCTTCTTCCCTCTTCTCCCCTTCTTTCTGAAGTGACCTGTGACTGGCCAAAGACTCCCGTAACGCTGTTTTCTAAAGCCTAAACATTTTTTTGCCCAATGACATAATAAACAACTGCATAGCCCAGCTTTAATCTGAGAGGGCAAGACTTGTCCTAGGAGACTTTAGATATTTCTCACTAAATGCTACGTATGCTTTCCTGTGTATTCTTCCTTCTTAATTGTTTTTGAGGAAAGAATTGTTTTGGGGTTTTTTCGGATTAATTTTTTGTGTCAAATACCCGGCTGATTATGTTGCGGGGATGCAGGAATCACAAGAATGTTCTTAGTAATACCAGCAGGAGTGGTTTGCACACCAGTGAGATGACTGGGAGGTGGCAGAAATAGTTCACACACTTGTAAAAAGAGAGAAAAAAAACTTAAGTGTAAGGGCAACGAATCCATGTTCATACAAATGTCCCCATTCCATTGCAACCACACTTCTCAGACAGTAGCACTGGTGTTAAAGCATCTTTAGCCAGTTGTCCCAGGGTATCACATTTTCACATCACATCCCATTTTCTTAGATGGAAAGTTTCAGCACAACATGTGGAAGAATATTCTGTGTGACATTTAGTTTGGCTCCCTCTTGTGGAGAGCAAGTCCAGTTTATCTCAGCCTGGTCTGTCAGAGGCACAGATTGATACTTTCCTCATGTGTATCTTTTATCTTTAACAACTAAATTCTTCAAATCCAACTTTGACTGCTAGAGAAATGACTTGTATGAAGGCAATTATAAATCTTGTCTCTTGACATTGTGTTCTGCAGCAAATAATACCCACTTTTCTGATATACAAATGTGTTTAGCGGACTGATTTGTGGTCTTGCTTATTTACTGGTTCTGTTCTTTCATATTTTGGTAATTTTACAATATACTGCTGAAGGACTGGAAAAGGAAAAGGTTTTGCATGAGAACAAAACATGTGTATTAATTTCATCTTTGGCTGAGTTTAAGATGAAATGTGTATATTAATAATACCTTTCTCTGAGTGTATTTTAACATTAACAAACATTTTGTTTAATTGAAACGGTTCAATTGTTTCCAGTAGGTAATACTGTTCATGGTGATTTTATAGAATAATAACAGGCATACCAACTTTGGTTAATTGCAAATGGCAAACATTCCAAATTTTGAGCAACTTTCTAAAATGTGTCTGCCTGTGACAATTTAAAATAGGTGGCACATACACTGTTAGTGCAAATGACAGAGAACACTAATCACAAAGCCAGTTTGTAGCTCCAATGTATATCCAGCAGAGGGAGACAGAGCGTGACCTCCCAGGGCCTGCATTCTGACAATAAGGTTGTCCACTTGACTCATACAATTGATTCAAGAAATGCTCAACTGCCAATAATGGCTGACTGGTATTATGGTATTTTAGCTTATCTGTCATCATATATGATCCACTTACTAATGTCAGATATTTAAAAGACCCCTCCGTCATATCTTGTTTTCTCTTCCTCTCATACAGGCCTTGGCCATGCCTCCCCTCCCTGTCCCCTTATTCCTGACTCTCCTACAAATTGCAGCACTTACTTATGTGAGTGCTGCGGCATACTATGGACACAAGCAACACCCTCAGCCATACCAGCCAATGCAGCACATCCAACATATGGGCGTAGGCAAAGAAGGTTTTCCCCAACAGCAGTACCTTGGCAAAGAGGTGCCTTATATGCAGTATCCCCACTACAGGAAGGAGCTACCACAGGTGCCCATGCACAAGGGCAAAGAAAATCCTCGGAAAGGGGGCGGCTATAAAGGAGGCCAAGACAAAGGTGAGAGTAATCAAGAACAATCGTATCTTGAACACGACTGTTCCTGCTAAAACATGACTTTCTTGATCATCAAAATTTTGTCCAAGTATTTTCAAACTCATAATTTGTGGTTGAAAATTTTACTCTCATTCCTCTCAGGTCAAACAATCCCTGCTGGTGCTGAAGGAATTCCCCAAGGAGAGCAAGGCCCATCTGGGCCACCCGGCCCAGAAGGACCTGCAGGACCTCCTGGACCTCCAGGGAATGGACAGCCTGGACCTGCGGGACAACCGGGACCTCCTGGTCCACCAGGAGGGCCTGGAGTTGGAAAACCAGGTTTGCCAGGACTGCCAGGCAAGCCAGGGGGAAATGGTGAAGTTGGACCACAAGGAGAAATGGGCCCGAGGGGAGAAGAAGGGCCAGCTGGGCAGCCAGGGCCTCAGGGTCCACCCGGACCACCTGGGCTACCAGGAATAGGTAAACCAGGGGTACAGGGATTACCAGGCCAACCAGGGCCCAAAGGAGAGCCAGGTCATAAAGGTCTCCCAGGACTACCAGGATTACCAGGACCTAAAGGTGACAAAGGAATGGGTCAGCCCGGACAACCTGGCCATAAAGGCTTTCCAGGGCCCCCAGGACCTGCTGGCCCAAGAGGGCTGCCAGGTTTTGGGAAACCAGGCTTGAATGGGGCACCAGGGCCACAAGGACCCCCAGGAGAGAAAGGGCAACCTGGTGAACAAGGACCAGCTGGGCTACCTGGTGAAGGAGGACTGCCTGGTCCACCAGGTGTACCTGGTCAAGGTAAGCCTGGTCAAAATGGCCTGCCAGGACAGCCAGGTGTGCCAGGTGTGAAAGGTCATCCAGGACCACCAGGTTTGCCAGGAAAGCCAGGACTTCCTGGATTTGGTAAGCCAGGACTCCCAGGACCAAAGGGGGATAAAGGTATGGGTGGGCCACCTGGAATTCCAGGACCAAAAGGAGATAAGGGCCATGGAGGGCTACCTGGCATGCTTGGACCCCCTGGACCAAATGGTCCACCTGGTCCTTCAGGCCCTATGGGACCCCCAGGAGGTTTAGGTGCACCTGGTCCTAAAGGAGACTGTGGAGAAGGAGGACCTAAAGGGGTAGATGGAGCCCAAGGTGAACCTGGTGCTCCCGGGATACCTGGTAAGGATGGTCTTCCTGGAGAGAATGGAGAGCCAGGACCAAGAGGTTCACCAGGGCCAGGTGGTGCCAAAGGAGATGGTGGTCATAAAGGTCTACCTGGAATCCCTGGTCCTCAAGGACTACCCGGGCCAAAAGGCCAAGGTGGATTGCCTGGGGAAGTGGGACCTCAAGGTCCAAAAGGAATCCCTGGAATGGATGGCACAGCAGGACCGATCGGGCCTCCTGGTCTTCCAGGGCCAAAAGGAGATAGCGGTGTACCTGGTCAAGCAGGCATTGCAGGTGAGGGGATGCCAGGTTTACCTGGTCCCATAGGGCCCCCAGGGAAAGAAGGCTCATCAGGACCCCCTGGACAAACAGGTCAACCTGGCCCTCCTGGACCACCAGGCCCACCTGGACCGTCTGGGCTGTCTCCCGACATGGCTGGAGTTCTCTCTCAGATGGGCCCTGGACTAGATGGTGTTAAGGCTGGTGGTTATGGAAAGAAGGGCAAGTATGGAGGCAACGGGGCAGAAGTGATGGGTCCCAGTGGGTTGGAAATGCCAGCGTTCACAGCTGTAGTAACAACTCCCTTCCCACCGGTGGGCACGCCAGTCATCTTTGACAAGCTCTTGTACAACGGTCGCCAAAGCTACAACCCCGAGACGGGAATCTTCACCTGTGACATGCCTGGCATTTATTACTTTGCCTACCATGTTCATTGCAAAGGAGCTAATGTGTGGGTGGCTTTGATGAGGAACAATGAGCCAGTGATGTATACGTATGATGAATACAAAAAGGGTTTCCTAGATCAAGCATCAGGGAGTGCCGTACTACCTCTACAACCTGGGGACACTGTGTATGTTCAGCTGCCCTCAGATCAGGCCGCAGGACTTTATGCTGGACAATATGTGCACTCCTCCTTTTCTGGGTATTTGTTATATCCAATGTAAAACCACAAACTGCAGGGAGAGACTTCAGTAAGAACAAAGTGGGATATTGTGGCATATTTTTATGATCATAAACCACCTCAGACCAGGCAATCTTTTTAGTATAAAGTCAACAAAAAATTGATCTTGTCAGCCGAGATGAGGAGAAAAATCTTAAGTATGACGGTCTGTATGCACAGCAGCTTTTATAGCCTTATAGTCGTATAATTAGGAGAGAAAGATGTTTTCTTTTACAGCTGTGAAAATATATAAAAGAATGTATTAAAAAGGCATTCAAAGAACACCTCAAAGATGGCTGCAGATGTAATTTCATAATCAAAAATTCATATGAGTGCAATTTCAGCAAACATATTAAGGTTACATACAAAGTGCATGCAAAGGAAGATAAAACAAACCGTACAATTATGTTTACACAAAGCCAAATCCTGCACCTCTTCAAAACTGGCAGCTACCCTGTGTGGTAAAAAAAATGTGAAATACAGTAGAAATCACGAATGCTTATTCAGTTTGGAAGAAACTTTATATTTTTGCATGCATGCCTTTGTATGAACACAGTTTTTGTCTATCTATCAATAACAAGCATGTAAAATGTTTTAAAGGTAAGCATGTTTTTGGGTCGTGGGACTTGCAAACAACTGAGTTTTGGGGAAGGGTTAATTGTATACACTTTGATTTTCAATGCATCACACTCTCAAACTCCAACTGAAAGCAAAATTGTTAAAAGACAGTATAAAATTCAAAATGCAATACATACTTCAGGTGTATGAAAGCCTTAAATATACAAGGACAACCAGTATTGGTGGGAAACTATAAAAGGCTAGAAATGTGCTCATTTGTAGGAGCACAAAAACGTTGAGGGTCAAAATGAAATAATCACGTGCATGATATAAGTTGCTGACAGACAATTGCTCCTGTGAGTGAGATTCAAAGAGTAAGAATGTAATATTAATTTTATGTTATAATGTTTGCTTATAGGTTTATGGGTGTCAGGAAATCCATGTTTGTACAAAAATAAAAAGGTAAAACGAGCACACCATTTTGTCCTGAACTATGAAAACCACTCAATACACTATAATAAACATTACACCACAACAAAAGCCCACACTATACAGCATCTCTGTGTCACCTACTATAGCATTATACAGATATAAAATGTACAGTTGTACAGATGTACAATATAATGCTCAACAGGGATTAAACTGTGTTCTAGTCAAACAAATCTCTCTGACGATTTGATCTAATGACGCTGCATTTAACTTTCAAAGCAAAATCATTTTGGCAAAAAATTTATAATAAAATGTAAAAAAAAAAATGTATTCTTACTTACTCTTTTTTAATTTAAAATTCAACTGATTATATTCTGTAACAACTTTGTAAGCTTAATCCATATTTAGTTGTAATGGCGGTATAATTATTCACAGGAGTGTGTCTTATTTGGAAAACAAATTAAGGATTGTTCTTTTCAAATGAAACACTTTTGGGACTTGGTTGTTATCCAGTCCCTGTGGTGTGATATGTTTCTGAACTGAGAAAACCAAATTAACTTCAGCAGCATCCTTGGTGAGCTGTCTGTAGTCTTTCTTGCTGCCAGGTTTACAGGGAATACAAAATATATTTGTATTACAATACTATTGAATGTTGCAGTGATTCATAACAACAATTATGTCAATAATTTATTATTTTATCTGCTGATCACCTCCATGCAATGACAAGGACATAAAGCATGACAACTTTTAAAGGAAAATAAATTTATATTTCTCCTTTTAACCACGGTGCTATTATTGTTGTTGTAACCAAAGATTTTATGTCTTAATGTTTCATGTTTGTTGTTAGTGTCCATGTTGTTTTTTCTAAATAAAATTTGTTTAATTAATAAAACTGCTGTTGACTTCTCTGTTTCAGGCAAAGCAAACCGATCTGACTGAAGCTGCATCAAATAAAACTGTAGTTAGAGTCACAGTGGGGGCTCGTTCACAAGAAACTGTAAGAAAGGAAAATAACTGAAAATATCTTATCAGGATAGATCAGCAGTGTAAGAGATGGTTAGGTTATAAACCACCTTAGAGGAGAGAAAGCATTGTTGTGTAACCCTCATTCCAGAATACTAACCGTGAGTCGGGAACATCTACAAGGCCTTCATCTAGGACTCTGAGATCTTCCAATATATGCAAATCATAATTTCCTTCATGCCTGGGATCATAATACACAATATCTTCCCTTTTCCAGCTGTTATTCTGCAGTACTCCAAACATGCATGGGTTATTGATTTAACCTACTGTGCCAGGTCTCCTCTGGCCTTTACCTACAAAATGTCACTTAAAGAGACATGTACCATAAGAGACTCAAAATGACATAAAATGACTCTAAAAACTCCAAAATAACTACAACTAGATGCAAAATGACTGCAAAAAGACGCTAAGAGTATATGAAGATGGGAAAAACAAATGCAACAAAATTACAATGAAAAGACAAAGAAATAATATACAGAGAGACAAAAATGGAGTACAATGAAACTCAAAGAAACTGGAAAATAGAACCAAAACACCCAGAGACAAAAAGATTAAAAAAAAGAGGAGACACTCAAAATGACCACAAAGAAGCATCGAAAGATTACAATGAGACCAAGATACTATAAGGAATAGGGAAATTGGCAAAATAACAAAGAAAAGACAAATAAGCGACACAAATTGAGTCCAATTAAACACAAAAAAACTGAGAAAGCAGGGCAAAACATCTACAGACAAAATTATTTTACAAAGACCAAAAAAAATTTAGTGACACGAAGTGAATACAAACAGACACAAAACAATCTAAAACTCTGGGTGGCTTTCTCCTATTGAAGAGAAAGGGTGGTGCCTTTTACATGACTGCACCCAGCGGCCAATTGTCTCATAATCAGCCTATGGTTCCAGGCTTTTATGTACACATTTAATTTAAAATGTGGGAAAATGCACTCCTGAAGCTAGCACAGCTTGCATGATAAAGGTATCATTTCTAGCTCAAATCGTGAATGGGCGTCAGGTTTTTAAGCTGGCTCTGTGCTGTAAGGAGGAGAGATGCTGATGCTGCGGGGGGAGGGCTCGCAGTCGACGACGGAGGGACTACTGCGCATGCGCAAAGTGGTTTTCAACATCTGTCACATCTTTTGTCGGTACAGATTCACACAACGAGCCCAGCCAAACGTCACGGGAATACGCAGCGGTAAGTAAGGTTGACTGTCGAAATTTAACACGGTGTTACACTCTGTTGTCGTCGCTGATAATAAAACGACACCAGCTGCATTATAGAGTACGTAACTGTACCTGTTAAAATGATGCTGGATTAGGTTAGCTAGCAATAGCAACTAACGCGCTAACCTGCTTTAAATCGGTACAGCAGTCCGAATAATCTGCTTTAAATGACTCGTTTCCATGTTAAATACTGAGTAGCAGCCTGGTAGCAGAATTAGACAGCAGTCTGACTTTTTGCGGTTGATTTCACGTTATTATTTGCTTGATTTCTCTCCCCTCATAGACTCTTTTTGTGTTGATACACCTGCCCTATTCTCCATTCAGTAATATGAGATGGCTAACCGTGTCAAATGTCGTGTCTAGAGCTGAAACAAAGGGCTTAATAACCAATTAGTCCAGGGATGGGCAACTTAAATGCTGGAGGGGGCCACAATTTTTCATGGACACTACCACAGGGTCACATATATGACCGTGCACTTAACCAGATATGATGAAACTGCAATTTTGAATTTGTTTACAGTGCAGTAACTTAACATATTTCATGCTCAAATGCATGTATAACAATATAAATAAGAATACCAAAGGTTTGAATAAATAAAAAATAACCACTTACTGTGATTTCTTTTTTTCCATCAGTGCAAGAACAGCAGACCAACATTAATTGCAAGAAGTAATTTTGTGCATTTTTACACTGCACTTTTAAGATTTCATGCTCAAACGCATGCAGTTGTACTGAGGGCCACTTCAAGTGAGGGTGCGGGCCGTATGCGCCCCCCTGGGCCTCCAGTTGCCCATCCCTGAATTAGTCTATCAAAAGAAAGACATTGGCAAATATTATAACTGATTAATTGATGTGATTACTTTTAAAGCCATATTTACACACCACTACATATTTCTAGGTTCCATTTGTTAGGATTTGCAGCTTCACTCTTTTATGTGATAGTAAATTAAAAATCTTTAATTATCTTTATAATTTTGGCTTTTGGATTGCTGCCAAACAAGTCGTTTGAACACATTCTTGGGGTTTAGGAAATTGTCATTGGTATTTCTGAACATATAAACCAAAATATAACAATAATAGTTAGTTGCAGCTCTTGTTTTGTCTTCTGAAATAAGATTTGTTTTGTGTGTCAGTAGGTTTCCTTCAACATGACATCACGCGTTGGTCATAGAGCTGCTGGTGCCAATGGAAGTGAATTCAAACACAGAGAAAGGATGTCCCCCCCTTATCAAATGAGGTAAGTTGCTCTTTTCTTTTTCTAAAACTGATCATTAAATATATATTTAGGCTCTGAATAGCAATAATATCAACAAGGATCGCTAACACACCTTGTGTATGTTATCTGGTTTACAGTGCTTCCCTGAAGGCAGAGGTGCGGAAGTTAAACCTGGTCCACCTTCTCCTCTGGCTGCTGGTGGCGGCTCAGGTGACTGTCAGCCATTTAAACCTGGTGTCACATGACACAGTGTCCATGCCATACCAGTGGGAGTACCCCTACCTGCTCAGCCTCCTGCCTCTGCTCTGCAGCAGCCTGTCACTGCCAAAGAACAATATCAGTTACCTGGTCATATCCATGATCAGCGCAGGCCTGTTCTGTGTGGCGCCCCTCATTTACGGTGGAATGGAGATGTTTCCCGTAGCACAGCAGCTCTACCGACATGGAAAGGCCTACCGCTTCATTTTTGGCTTCTCTGCAGTGACTGTTATGTACCTCATCATGGTTATTGCTGTTCAAGTGCACGCCTGGCAGTTATATTACATGAAAAAGCTGTTAGACTCATGGTTTGACGCCACACAGGAGAAGAAGAAGAAATAATGGCGTGAGGAAACCTGTGACTGGGCAAAACTGTGTTTTTACCTTAATTTATACATAAATTATGCATCTTATTAATGTTTATTTATTCAGTCATCATTATCATGTAACAGGATAGCTTAGACACCAGTGTTCTCTGACACATAGATGTAAAATAGATTAAGATATACAATATATGCAGGGAGCTGGACTTTTTTTTGTAACCATTATTTATTTGAAGGTGCAGGCAGTGACTCTAATACAAACCTTTTTTTTTTTGTCAAATTCTTTTGGTCAACTCCTCACAGTCTGCTAGCTGTTTGTTATGTGTATGCAATGAGAGTAAATTCAGTATGCATTCACAGCCCTGGCTCTGTATTCTGGATACTCTCCCTCTTCCACGTCTTTGCTCACAAGAAACAGAGCTACACCCACATACTAATGAAACATAATGTATTTGTTTGGGTGTTGAGTTAATTTTGGAGCACACACAATCAGGGGTGACATCAAAGCAACATCCATAAATATGGCATTCAATCACCTTGCTCCCTCCTCACCACTGAGTAAAGGCTGCAGCTTTACTTCACACAGAAAAATAACTTATTAGGGATTAGAACATTATTGTCATTGTTCTGAAAATGTAAAGGTGTTCATTTTAAGTACAGCAGTGGAGGCATAAACTGTTCTAACATATGCATTTGCTTAGAAATTGCTGCTGTATATGTTAAAGGAACCAGGTTTTACCTCAGCTGCTCATGTGCTGATGCTGTCTTTCATTAAGTCTACCTCTCACTCCTTTTTTTCTTTCAGAATGCATTTAAGCCATTAAAAAGAAAGGTGGTGATCAAAAAAGCTGCCTGCAATGTTATGTTTTCAGGTATTCTCATTATGCATTAGAAAACAGTTTTATTAAGTATATGCTCATGAATAAACTATGGATTGTAAACTAAATAAAAAAAATATGAATGCTCTTCAACTTGTTGCATTTTAAATTTATGGTTATATTTTTAAATCGTTGAGTCAGTCACAACCACAGACTGTAACGTCACACTGATAAAATAATCGCCTAAGTCATTTTTTGTCAAAATTGTATTTTTTGCCTAAATCCTCTTCTTATGACGCCGGCCATCTATGGTAAAATCGCCTACATCCTCAGTTGATCAGATCATGTGATTTTACCCCTTTGAGATAATGGCCTATGTCAAGTGTGTGACTTAAGCGGATTTATTATGCCTATGTCAAAATAAAATGTGACTTAGACAAATTTTTTGAACATGCCTTTGTGACTTAAGTAAGATATGGTAACACTTTATTTTGAAGGTGTCTACATAAGAGTGACATGAGCGTGTCATAAACATGAAATGGGATGTGTCATGAACATTAATGACACTTTGAAGTAACATTAATGCTCATGATATTTGTCATGTCATGTTTCTGACAGGCTTGTGTGACTCTTATGTAGACACCTTCAAAGTAAAGTGTTACCATATCTTGCTTAAGTCACAAAGGCATGTTCAAAAAAATGCCTAAGTCATTTATTTCTCTTAAGTTACATCATTTACACACAGTGTTATTACTATGCCGATAGCCGTCCTTTGTTGCATCCTTTTTGAGTGAAATGATCAATAATTGTCATATGTTACACCTTTGGTGAAGTTTTTTGTTTCCTGCAAAACATGAGTTAGGCAATTATTTTAACAGGGCTTTTGTTTTTGTTTTATTTACTTTATTGAGAAATTCAAATACAGTCAGAACATTCATGTCGGATGGAACAAACAAAGTCTGGCATCACAAAATTGAAAATAAATAAATATGAGACAAAGTGAATGAAGTGCATAAGTCAGTACAGGTGAAAATTAAACCAAATAATAAAAATAATTAAATTAAAAGGGAAGGAGGGAAAAAGAAAGAAAGAAAGAAAGAAAGAAAAAGGCATGACATATTACATTTCTCCAAATATTTCTTGAATAATTTTGAGAGTATGTATACATTTGTTATTATCAATTGTTTTAATATAATCAAGGTAATTATTACATTCTATTTCAAAGGCAGGAAAGAAGGGTCGACCTTTGGAAAAATTGGCCTTGTGAATGTGGAATTTCGCCATTAAAATAATCAGATTAATTAAGTGTTGCATTTCCTATTGTCATTGCTATGATGTAAAAGTATATCTATGGGTTTCAAATTAATTCGTAGGTTGGAATGTGAGGTGATGTAAACTTCAATTTTTTTTCCCAAAAATGAAAGATTAGTTTAACAGGGTGACTGTATATATATAAATAAGGTCACAACCATCAGCACTTTGCTCCAGATGGTCTGCGGCTGCGCACAATGAATGCCACGTACTGGTTGACGTTGACAGTCTCGGAGGACACTTCCTGATGCTGGCACCCGGGTCTAGCTAGGCTAGCTAACCGATTTAAATTTCACAGTTTGGGGAAAACCTGTGAAATACAGCGTGGTCAAGTCGTCTGATTCAGGTATAACATTTTATTTTCTGTTGGGTCCAGGTACATCATTATTAAGTTATAACAACACGGGAGTTTTTCCGCTCTCAATGTTTGAGTGGTAGCTAGCATGCTAAGTGGTTAGCTTGCTAACTAGCTACTAATGTTACTGTCGTTACGCAGGGAGCTAACGCTCCGCTAGCTCGCCCAAACAGGTGTCAAAGCTAATTCGTGGGGAGTTACTTACAAAAATATCCACTAGTATTATTTTAAAATATTAAGGAAGACAATAATATACTGCCTTACGCAGCGGAAGCTTTAAATGCCAATGAAAGGTAGCCGATACAAGTTAACGTTATAGGGAACGGCTTTTTGCCGACTGATTGCAATAAAGTGAAATTAAGCCAAACAATATCACTCTAAATCATTGTATTACACAACGGGAGTTTAACTAAAATATTGCTTTTTACTCTGTATGGTAAAGAGTGACAGGGCAATGTTTAAAGGGCCTAGCAGAGCTGATTATGGGCCACTGACAGATGACTCCACAATAAGCGTAAGCTAACATTACAGCTCCGTCACATTATAAATGTTTAATTACAGTGTTCCAAACGTTTCACCAAGCAATTGGTACGCCATTCTCGGTAGAAACTGGTTTGTTGTTGTTTCCATTTAAAGTAACTGTCTGCTAAACGTTAGCTACCACACAATCCCTAGCATCCAGGCAATTATTCATCTGGCCAGGGCAGCAGTCAAAGCCATAGCGTTTCTGGAATTAAATTCACAGTCAGTAGTTCATCGTGCAGCCAAGACACATCAGCAGGTAACGTCATAGTTAATCCAACAGCTGACTACACACGATGAATGAGACACTTCCATTAATTTGCTAATGTAACTGAGTGTATACTATCGTTACAATGCAAATCTAGGATTGCAAGGATTGTCAAACAAAATATGTGAGTTTCACCTAGCACACAAACAATCAGATTATAATTTTACAAAAGATCCTGTAAACATCGCTGAAATCTTTGATTGTTTTGTCAAACTAGTGGACGTTTTGGGTCAAAGTCTGTAATATCCTAGAGTTGTCTTTGCCAACTCACAGAGTTGTGTTTGACCCTTAGACTCTGCAGTTCAAGTGAAACTGTGTGATGCGGTTTCAGCACAGGCATGATTGAATTAGATTAAAATGAGTAATAACAGACTTTACAAAACGCATTAATTCCCTGCAGGGAGATAGCCTCATTGTTAAAGGATTAATGGAGACTATTAAATCAAATCTTAAGTAGAGAAGAAGAAAACTCCCCCCTGTCTTTTTTTCAATTGTCAAAGTGCCCTTAAGGGCGACAACAAAGCTTAGTTGCAAAAAATAAGCGCTGCTAATTTAAGTGTTCTTGTTAATGTAACAGACACACATTTGAATCAAAAGTAACAACTTTGACAGCAACCACTTCTCCTGACCTGTTGACCTACATACACAGACCCAGTGTTATCTACAGCCTCAATTGGGCTATAATGATTTAATTATATTATTAATTATTAATTATAACTTTAACCCTAATCTTCCAGTCGTAGTAGGAGGCAGCATCTTTACTTGCAAACACTATTGTAAGTTAGATCAATTGCTTTGATACTGTTGATGACTAAAGTTATTTGACCTCCTTAATTTATTTTAAGTACATTTTCTTCTGTAATGATTAACATATAATCAAAGTTAGTCAAATTCAGCTGTTCTAAATTTGTCTCAAATAGGCCCTAATTAGCTTTGAGAAAGAGGTAGGATAACAGGGGGTTTTTTTGCTTGTTTTTAAAACTTCATCTCTTCTGACCCTGTTAAGTGGTGGGAGCAGAAGAGGTCGGACGGCACCATGAACGGCCAGCTGGACCTGAGTGGGAAGCTGATCATCAAAGCCCAGCTGGGCGACGACATCAGACGCATCCCAATCCATAATGAAGACATTACTTATGACGAGCTAGTGCTGATGATGCAGCGTGTCTTCAGGGGAAAGCTGCAGAGTAATGACGAAGTTACCATTAAATACAAGGATGAAGGTGAGTCAAGACATGTGTCCTTTGTCCTAATCAAGAGTCAAAGTGTGAATGTTGACAGTAAGTTTTCCTCAGGCAAACTTATTTGTTATAAACTAGTATATGTTTTATGATACTTGTACAAATTACTTGACCATGTAATTCCATTTTTTTGGGTGGGTACCATAAGGTATTTGCTTTGGTAGAGATAATTTTGTTTGCAGAGAATCATCTGCTCTTTCTTTTACCTTTTTTCTAGATGATGACCTCATCACCATCTTTGACAGCTCTGACCTCTCCTTCGCCATCCAGTGCAGTAGAATACTTAAACTGACTTTGTTTGGTAAGATATTAAATACACTTCCTTTCGGTTTCGCCTTCACAGACATGCACTGTCATGCTCTGTGAATTTTGCTTTAGAGCAATCCAAACTTCAAACCTGTAGATGCTTTAAATCATGTGACAGTGTTATCATGATGAACTGCAGACGAAGATGTTTTGCATCAGCTGTTACAGCCTTCAGTCACTGGAGGGCAGTCCAGCTTATGTTTCACACAAAACCTCAGCTGTTCTCTGTCCAAATGAATGTTGTCTACACTCCCTTCTGACTAATTTGAGGTGTAATTTTTTTTGTGTTTCTTTATTTGTTTGCTGAACCGGCAATTGATGGATGTATTCACAAAAGCCCTGTGTGCCAGTTAAACTGGTTCCTTATCTTAAATATGTACCAGCCCAGCTAAATCCAGTCATTCATTAGGCAATAGAAAAATAACTTAACTTCCCAAAGCACCATATAGCCTCACCATAATATGTCAGCTTTAGGGCTTTTTTGTCCATAGTAATGACACATTGTGTACATTTGTGTTGAAAATGTAAGGGTTTTACACAAATTACTTGCAGTACTTGCAGTCTATTAAGTATTAATTGATTAATACTTGACTAAGAGTGTGCTTCTTAATCAGTACTTAATGTAAATGTAATACTTAAGATACAAGGGGAACCCAGTAACTAACTGGCATATGTATGCAGCGTTGTAGGTAAAAGTGTTTTCTGTCTGGTTTGATTATTAAACCTTGATAGAAACTAGATATTTTCCAGACATTAACAAACAATATATAAAGTTTGCATGCTCTTTCAGCACGTTCACGGGGCTTGACGTTCTCAGGCAGCATTCCTGATTTCAGGCAAAGAGCAGTTTTAAATTAATTTAATGCTTAATTTAATAGATTGTATGCATTTCCTTCTGGATACATTTTCAGGCTTACAAATCTTTAAAAGCTTAAAGCCTTGTGTACATTGTGGGTTTTTTTTAAGCTTTTAGTGTATTTTGTCAGAAAAAAAAAAGATTTGGGTTTTGCTAATTTTATGGGCATGAAAGCAGATTCTAATGCTAAGTTAATGATGAATTATATTGCATCCATCCATTAGGTCAACCCTCTTATCCTTAGAAGGGTCACAACCTCAGAGGGGGCTGGAGCTGATCCTAGCTGACATTGAATTGTACTGATAATACGTGCCATCTGGCCATTTGACCGCTTTCTTTAAATTTAATATTTTCAAGTCATGGTGATATGAGGCCAAATATACCACATGATCTGAATCTGTAAACGTCAAAATACAACTTATTGTTTTCATTGATTATGTATGTCTCCATTACATGTGTTTTTGTTGATATCCATGAATTATTCTATTTCCTGTAAATTAAATTCGCTTGAGGGCAGGACGATGTCCCAGTTTTTTTGGCTTTGTGATAATCTAAATTGTTTTTCTTCCTGCAAGGAAATTAAGTTGTGGTTAAGATTTACCAGTATGGAATATAGGCATAAATAAAAGTCAAACCTAAGATATTTAGCCTACAGAATATTGCTATCAGCTGTAAAAACAAAACCATACTCAAACCCATGGCACACAGTTGATATGCATTTTACAAATTGAATAATTTATCAAGATTTGAAACTTAGATGGCTCTAACAAACTTAGAAATACACTCACTGTACTCGTGAATCTGTAATGACAACATGATGATGTTTGCTGAGCTCTGCTCCAAGTCATTCTGTCCTCCTGATGCATCTATTATTAGCCAGGGAGCTGTAAGATTTTTCTCCCTCTCTTTTTAAGAATTTTTTTTTACTTCCTTCCAATCAAATCCTGGCCCACCATTACGTGTCATGACCTCACGTGGAACTGATATTCTCGGGACATGTGTAGAGATTTAAAACAAGCGTAGCTGGGATCTCGTGGCAGCCCCTGTCTCAGCGCAGCACCTCATGACCCTGTGCATCTCTGTTCAGCATTATCCACTCAAACAGAGAAGGTTGTTTGACAAAGGACTGTCCGGCAATGGAAATTTCAGTCCTCTGTCAATTTGTAGTGGGACAATAAGGGGTTTAAAGAAGGCAGAGTGATCTGTGTGGTGCAGGTCACATGCGGTCTAAGATTGTGAAGACCTTTTGTCCTGTGTTTCCTGCAGATTGCCACTGTAATCATGAACCTTAGTTTTAATTGTATTTCATTAAATAAGCAGGATAAACCTGTCCCCTTTTGTTCAGCATTCCCTAGCTCCGTATTAGCTGGCAGGGTGTGTTGAAAATCTCAGTTCCTCTGTCAGCCTGGTTGCTATTATGAATAGCTTTGTGGATTCAACCATGTGATGTATGATCTCTGTAATCTCCGGTTCACCATGTGGAGTCAACAGGCCACCAATTAGAATGTAAACATACTTAGTTTAGAATTAACAGCTTTTTCAGACCAATGAACTGCAGAATTATGAGTATCCACTTTCCATTTATTTTAAATTAGCAGGTTTTACTGTATAATACTGTTTGTGCTTATGACCCTGCTCTACATTTCCACTTAACTGTTAATCCTAATTTGCCATTGGTAAAAACAATAAGTCCCAACAGAGGGAACAACACGGTGTCCCTGGCTTTCATTTGTGTAAATAACCAACAACCTTGCTTTTAAGTTTGCTTGGCTCTCTGTGGCAGCAGTATATTGTCTGCTGTTGGTCCTTGACAAACGCATATTTGATTTTCATGCTACTTTTTGTTTGGTTTACCATCTGCTGTGATGTCGACACTTCTGTACAATCTGACCCAGATATTACTAGAAGCTCATGGCTCTAAGTCAGAACTAGACCATGATCTATGTAAACGAGCAGTTCAAGTGCAAGACAACATTACCCGAAGTGGGAAATATTCATAACAAATGAGATCCAGATTCAGTAATGTACACGAATGCCCCATTAATAAAGGTATGAACTTGGGGAATTGTTGTGTTCTGCAAAAGCAATCAGAAGTAGAGTTCCATCCATCACCCTCCTTGAAGTCTAACCAACACAAATGGAGTCAGCTGTGCAGAAATGGGGAAGTGTTTGACTTTGCTCAATATCATTCCTGAAAGAAATAACAAGGACTTGTTTAATTTTCTCACTTGTTCCCCCTCTTCATCTCTCATTATCTACAGTGAATGGTCAGCCGAGGCCTTTGGAGTCTAGTCAGGTGAAGTACTTGCGCAGGGAGCTCATAGAGCTCAGGAATAAAGTCAACAACCTCTTGGATAGCCTGGAGCCCCCCACAGAGCCTGGTCTGGCTGCTACAGCACCTGACAGTGGTAAGCACCCCACACATCCAAACACGCACATATGCATGTTGGAGCTAGATCAACACATCAGCTGATATTAGCTTATTGCAAAAATAGTATCTGTGTATATGTTAGCAGATATGTGGAGGTAAGGAAGTAAAGTACCAAAACTAATGCTGCATTCCAAAGTTTTATTCCCTTTACTTTTGGTACATACTGCTGCCCTCACAAAATGCATACTGTTGCATGCAGTATGCATACAATTGGGACACACTTTCTTCATCAATATTGCGCCTTGAACTTTGACCCTCTTGAGGATGTGTCTGAATAGACAGATGAGCGTAGGACATCCTGATATTTGTGGCAAACTGCATTTGGTTTACTAACATTGGGACATGCTAAATATTTTTCTGGCATGTTGAATAGTATGGGTATTGAAACGCAGCCTAAGGTTGAGGTCATTTAGTGTCACCTTTTCATAGTTGTCCACCAGAGAGCACTGATGAGTTGATTTTTCAGCTGCAGAATGTCCTGCTTATTTTAAGAAAAACAAATCTAAAGGATCCATATCAAGAATTGTGTTTGAAATTCAGTGTCTGTTGTATACTATACTGTAATATTGAGTCTTTCCTACACTGCATGGATACAAAACTGCTGTTTGAATTCTTGTTACAGGAAAACCCATAACGTCTGTCTATTAATGAAAAACATAGCCACATTCTATAGCGCACACAACAGATTTTAAGTATAAAAAATCATTTAAAACTCTATCACATGTACTTGTATTATATACAAGATAAACTTGTAACATCCACAAGAAAAGAAAATTTTGATCTCATGGCCCTCTGAACAAGTAACACTTCATATTCCACATGCTCAAAATCATAAGATCTATATCCCACAGGGACATTGGCACCAAACTGAGACAGTTTATAAGGGTCAGGCATTGTTGGAACAGTTTAATAACTTGTGTTTCATGTGAAGATTTGTCTGGAATTATGCACTAAATTTGTAGCTGTAGTAATAAACTGCACACACACTGGTTAAATCCAGTTTGATTGTGGTCACTCTCTCTCTCTCACACACACACACCACAAACAGAAAGACGCCCTTTCCTTGTCATCATAAAGTGAACAAAGCATTTACATGAGGGACATGTGTTGAAATATTACAGTATGGTAGTAAGCTGCTGCTGTATTAAAAGTGATTTTGTGCTGCTGTTTTTTAAATGAGGCTTTGTCAATGTTCGTTTTTAAAACTTTAAAAATACACTCATACCTCTAATACTACATGTTTGTGTTAATAATGTAATAACATTTTTTTTCTTTTTTTCTCAAAGTCATGCAAAACATTGCACAAATGCATTGCATAATGACCACATTTTTCTTCATCTCTGCTGGTTCTTAAACATTTCTGTTGTTTCTAGAATCAGTGGATGGACGGGAGGGCAAAGTGATTGCAGCAGACCCCACAGTGAAACAGGTCACTCCAGTCAGCGCAGCCAGCATGTCAGCCTTCGACCCATTAAAAAACCAGGACGAGGTCAGCAAGAATGTCATCTCCGCTTTTGGTTTAAGTGAGGACCAGGCCCCAGGTATTTCACCCTATCCAACTGCATAAAAGGAAAAAAGGGTCATTATATAGCTGTAATGTAAAAAAATAAGTTTGTCTTTTGTTTCGACCAAGTAGCTCCACCAGCGGTCGCAGCAGAGGAGCGCTCAGGAACTCCTGACAGCATTGCCTCCTCCTCGTCTGCAGCCCCTCAGCCAGTGGTGCCCCCCCAACCACAGGCCCCCTATGCTGGAGTACAGCAGGGACCCCCAGCTGGCATGGATGGTAAGACGTGCATACACAGCTACTGTCCCAAATACACACATGGCATATTTAATACAGCATAATTTGTGAACACACAAACAGAAACACACTCAAGGTAGGTTTGGGTCGATGGAATGCATTATGGGAGAGTGTCCTAATGACTGCAGGGAGTTGGAGAACCTGCAGTGTGTGTGGTTAAGCAATTTAATTTTCTTTTAAAGTGGTGCTGTAAAGGAAGGCTATATGGAATGTTTTTCCAAAGTTGCCACCAATGTAGCCTCTTGAAAACGACACCTCACTGTTGAGCAAGTTTGAATGTGTCGCCCTTAACCACAAATCCAATGCATCGGTAGTACTGGTTCTTGCATTAGAAATAACAGTCCACCACCCAGGGAGATATGTGCTCTCCTCAAGTATTTGCTATAATTCATGTATTGGTCAAGGTAATAATATTTTTAGTGCAGATTTGTGTAAGATAAATCAAAAATGTAATCCAATTAAGCAAGTCTGCAATGCAGGGGGCAGCATGCCAAGATTCCCTCATTTCCTGCCACCTGGCACACAATGCACTTGACCCCAGTGTCTATCCCTGCACGTGGTGGTTCTGCAGGGCAGGAACTTCGTGTTGTTCTTTCGGGTTCTGCCTGCACGAGCGTAATGGGCTAAGGCCTGACCACCAGAGGTTCTGTCGACTGTGGTAATGCACATACAGCACAGAACATGCACAGAAACAAAGCGTCTTTTTCTCTTTTTTATAACTGTGACTAAAGGATTAACTCCAATAACATGTGCAGCCATTGCTACAGTCAGTGCAGTCCTACTGTATGTGAGATGTAATTTCATGCCTCACTTGACTGTGTCCACTCTGGACACAATTACACATTCATGAGTAATTTAGCTTTTGTATGGCAGACTAAAATCAAAGAATGTACCAGACCATACTACATTACCATTGTTTAGTCAGCTGTGTTGATTAAATTCTCCTTACCTTTTATTATTATTATTATTGTTTCTTATTGAATTACAGGCAGCATCACATTTGTCCTGCCAGTGATTAGATTAGGTGAAATGTTAATAGAGTGGAAGAAGGATGAATATACAGTATTTATTTTAATCAGTTTTGCACATGCTTGTTCCTTGTTTTGGGGAATCGGATAATTTCTGCTGTTCAAGCAGCAAGCTCCATTAAATGAAAAATGATACTTGAGTCTCAGCACTGTGGAATCTTAATCAAAACTCTGTAAACAAGAGTATTCATGGAATTAGGGTTTATCTTACTCAGCAAGACTTTATCACAGCCCTCCCCTGTGTGCGGTCTCTGACACGGACATGTTGGACATAAAGCCAAGGCCTCGATGAGGATAAATGAACACTGGATAAGGCAGTGTGTTGGCAAAAACAAACAAGACTTATTTTACTTCATTTTCTCAGCACCGGTCTGGGAACTGGTCTACTGTGCCAATCTTGCATTTCCGTCACGTAAGTATCTCACTTAACATGAGGGAATTCTCTGGCTTGTGTCTCCTGTTAAAAAAAGGCCCAGACAGGTGCAGCCACAGAGGTGACGCGTATTGTATTGTTTACCACATCGCTGCAAGTGAATTGGATCGCTTTCAGAGTGTGGTTTGGCCTCGCTAAATGAGGAGACCACTGGAGCAAGGAGATGCCTTTTTGTTGCATTTTTGTGAGAGCTGTAACTGGTTTTCAGAGCGGTCATGCTGTTGACTCTGTCTGACCACACCTGCAACTCTGAAGATCAGCACACATGTGTTATGAATACTGCCATTTAACTGGTGGTTTGTGGTTTGGCCTGGTTGGCGTTGCAGGGCCTATCCATAGGGAGTTTAGTTGATCCAGATGAAGACTTATTTAGTCACAGGTTTAGCCAGCCCAACAAGATGCTCATGGTTCTTTGTTTTCCCTCCATAACACGAAGACTAAAAGAAACAACAGGCTTTGTTTTCTAATAAGTAACGTGTCTTTGCTGATTTGATGTTTGGTTCTGACTGGTTTTCCAGACTTTATTAGGTGTGGTGATACAGGGTTCATGAAGGCATGTTATTATGGAATTGTTATTGTTGAGCAACAGTTTCAAGTTAGTCATGCTGTATCTTTCTTGCTCTGGGATGGTTCTTAATACACATCTGCCAGATCACTGGTTCCCAACCAGAGTCACTTGTACCACAGGGTTATGTAGAAAGATTGTGGAGTAGTTAGGCTACTGATAGAATGATTCTAATTTTTTTTAAGTGTGATTAGTAGAAATAAAAACGCATAAATGGGATTACAAATTGGTTTCAGGCAGAACTTTACTTGTTTATGTCACAATAACCAATAAACTACCAGAGAAATTAACACTAATATAAAGGACACACCTCTCACTGAATCAGTTACAATGTGAAGGAATTGAAAATGTGGACTCGGTATAAGCTTCACCAAACCTCTTGAATAAAGAGACCAGGCGTGACATTGGCAATATCAGGATTACTGTCTTGTTTGAAAAAGTTATTATAACCATATCAAAACCCTGCCAACATACTGAAACCAGTATGTCGTCATCAGTGTCAACCTAAAATGACATTAGATTCAGGCGGACACGTTGATCTCTAGTAATTGGTTAGGGAATATTGAATCCCCTTCTGCCATGGAAACCAGTTGGTGAAGGCTGAAATATGTCTTGACTGAAGATGTCAGGCAATCAAATACTTGATGTAGGCAGCAAGATACGAGGCATTAAATTGGCTGAGCGCCCATTATTGTAGGACTGAGATTCAACTAAAGCCCCTCTGTGTGGGACCGCTTCAACCCTGCTAAAGTTCAGCAAGCCTGTGAACCAGCTCCAGGGGAAATTTTTCTGTACCAAGTAAAAAGATCATTCCCCCACAGAGATCTGTAAAGTACTGTTATTATACACATTGGCAGTTCTAGCTAGAAACCGTCTTGTAATCTTGTAGCAGGTTGTTAGATTAATCTCCAAGCCCGACGTGGCAACGGATAGTTCGTCCTCTCCTTACAGTTTCACTTCTTCATCTCTTTTTTTCTTACTTCCAAGGCTACAGATGGTTGGCACACAAAGACATTAAACTAGATCCTGCCCAGCGTCCTCTCCCACTCGGCCCTTTCCTTAAATTATTCCTGTCTTTGGCTGCAGACTATTTTTCAGTATGACAGCCTCAAGGCAAATCAAAACAGCCAGTCGATGCACGAGAATTTATAAAAGGTAATGCACAAGATTGGATGCCAACTGAGCATGTGTGGCCTTTTTAAAGCTAGCCTTAAGCTGACTTTCAGTGCAAGCTTCGGTTACTTGTTACCATAAGAATGCTGCTAACAAGATCCAACAGCAGATGGTAAAGATTTCAACCTGTTGTCTGTCAGATGCTGATAGACCTTTTGGCTATAGTTTACATCTGTGCAAGAAAGGCAGAACTGTACACACATGTTGCAGTGGCTCAGACATTTGCACGAGGCTCTTTATCAGATGGGCAGACCCGTGTTTGGTGTGAAGTGTTTATTTAAAAATAGGTTCTTACTCTCATTACTCCTTGAGGCAGTCTTAGAGGTCAGCAGAGCTACAGCCAAATGCTTCGTTGTTCCAGTGAACATCACTTTCCCAACTTGTTTTATTTTTCCCGAAGCATTGCAACTCTCTTTAGTCATACCCGCATAATTTCTTTGTCCAATGAGCGCTTAACAGGCTCTTAGCTGACCTCTTGTCTACACTGGAGGGAAATTAGAGCCACACATCCTTCCATCACCCTTGCATAACACTCATGATGGATTACAGGCCGAGGTGAACAGGAGGAGAAGCCAATTTAGCACACATGCCTTCTCACACAATATAGACCAAAAAGGTGCTATCAGGAAGATAACCGATGGTTGCCACATCACTTCAGTGCATATAAAAAGACACTAGAGAGGCACACTGTTTCTAGCTAAATATTTAGTTGTCAAGTGTCTCCCTTACAATGCAAAGTATTATGACTTGTTTTCTCATGGCGTGTTCATTGAGTCACAGCTGCAAAGTCAAACATTCAACGATTCGCTCTTAAGAGACCGATTCGACTCCCAGTCTCACAGTTAAATTGTCACGGTGGGGGAAAATGTGTTTACGAAACAATGTATCATTCCATTCAAGTTATAAGAAGTTACTGAATGTCCGATTTTATAAAATCAAAGAATACATGTATTAATGAGAGCACTCTTTTCAATTTTATGAACGATTCTCTATTAAAATCAGCAGCGGGAGGGAATCAAATTTGGCCCAAAAAGTTTTCTTTACAATCATGAAAAACACCAAAATACATGACATAAAGCTTCAACACAGGGTAATTAATAAGCAAAATTAATAAGCATTAGTAAAAGTTTCCTTGATTGAGTGTGTACTGTGCTACATTGATTATTTCAAGGTGCATTGAGGTTCTTTGACAGTACATAACTTCATAGGAGTCTGTTTTCAGCTTTGCTTTGCTCAGACTCTCAGGAATTGTAAAGTGACATGTCAGCCCTCCCAAAGAGTGGAAAATCAGTTCTAGTTTTACCAGAGTTTTTTTTGTTTTTTTTAAAACCCTGAACCCTGGTGCAGCCCTCTTTTTATTCTGCCTTCTCTCTTTGTATTTTTCATGTGTCGTCACCCCACTTTATATGCCAGGCAGGGAGATTTGGGAGTAAAATTTAGGCCTTGTTAAGGGAGAACGCTGCTATGCCAAGTATTTGCTTGTCTGCTGAACATTGAGGCATTCAATGGAAAACTTGATGAGCAAATTTAAAATAACAAGGAAAAATTGTTTCCATGTTTTTGAAACATAAAAAAGATGTGCAACGGCATTACTGTCAAGCGAAATATCACTGATTACTCATCATGCAAATGTTGCTAATAAGTTTAACAAGATGCTCCAGGCTCCCTTTGAAATTCAGAGGCCTTTTAAGGTTGATGGCTGTCCTCCACATGTGCATGTTTGCAGTGTGGCCTGTTGAAGTCATATATAATAAAAGTGCAACAGGAAGTTGCTGTCTGCAAACATAGACATGTCTAGTGGTACAGAAGACTACATACCTGAAGTATCAATGTCTGTGTTCTTATAGTTGATCTTTTACTTTCAGTGTTTGTGTGTTTATGTCTGCTCGGGCACCTGCATGCTGTTCTCTATCTCCGAGCCAGATCTTACTGTAATCTGTGGGTACGGGGCTTTTAGCAACCAATAGTTGTATCAAAGTAGTTGCAGCTGTTTTTATTGAAGCAGTTGTGTTATTCTATCCAGATGCACAGGTGTTTCCGTGAAGACACAGAGACCCCATTTACACTTTCTTACTTCATGCATTTTGGATAGCTATTTCATAGCAAAAGCAGCGTGTAAATGCAACCAAGATGCATTAAAGATTGATTTGTTATCCGATTGCATTCCAGCCAGATGTTTGAAAGGTGTAAATGCATGTCTGTGTAGGACCTCGGCCTACACTCTACAGCGTCTGTTCCCTGAGATAATGGCACTAAAGTAGCAGTTGAAAAGCTGTTCCAAATTTCACACATAGTCACACAGAAGGCTCCGTAGTGGATAGTTGTCAGCCAGCCATCAGGTCATTGCCAACTGTTAATTGTTGCAACTAAATGTTTTAAATGCTTAAGTTCCTCTGGCGTTTTTTGGCATTTACCAAATGGCTTCACGTGCATGAAAACAACAAGAGTCATTGCAGTCGGATCAGCCAGAATGATCTGGCCAACAGCAGCATGTGTAAATGGAAGTGTATTAAAATTGTATCTGGATTTTATCTAGATATGAAATGGGGTCATATTGTTAGTTGGATATCTTATTTTTTCCGTTCTGTGTGTGTACTGATAATGCTTGTCCCTGTCTCTTCAGGTCAGGTGTATCAGCAGTACCAGGCTCCAGGTGGATACCCGCCTCAGCAACCAGCTGCCCCGCCTCAGCAGCAGCAGTACGGTATGCAGTACTCTGGTAAGATTAAAAATAGTCAGGATGTAAAAAGAAAAAAGGTAGCTGCTGTGTCATGAAATAAGCTAAGTCTTTTCTATTGGGAGAGAATCAAAAAGACTTCCTACCTCCCTCTCTCCGCAGGTTACAGTGCGCAGCCTGGAGCCCCCCAGCCTGGCCCACCACAGCCACAGCCGCAGCAGCAGTTTCAGAACTATGCGCCTCCCTCCTCCCAGGCTCCAGCCCCCGGTCCGGCTCCAGCTCCGGGCTTCCAGGGTGGCCAGCAGCAGCCCCATCCATCTCAGGGAGCCCAGCAGTATCCACCAGGAGCCTTCCCTCCCCAAAACTATACCTCCCAGGCCTCCCAGCCTGCTAACTACAGCCTGCCGCCCAGCTCCCAGCCCGCCTCTGGGTACCAACCCCGCCCAGGATACACCCCGCCTCCAGGTAACACTGTCACCCCTCCACCAGGAGCTGCTAACCCGTACGCCCGCAACCGCCCCCCTTACGGCCAGGGCTACACTCAGCCAGGCCCTGGGTATCGGTAAAAGAGGATAAGCGGATGTCACTGATCCTCACACACCCTCATACCCCTTCCCCGTGTGTGGCTCCAACTGTTTGGAGTGGGTGCAGGAAACATGTTTTACTGCTCTGCATTCCCCCCACGTACAAATATCAAGTCCAAATATAAAACAAGCAACCCCCCCAGTCTGATGGTTAGTGTTTGTATGCTGTCTCTCCAACACACCACTCTGCTCTGGCCCCGGTGTATGTTCCTTGTGTTATTTTCCCCTCTCCACCACTGTCCGCTCTGCCCTCTTGTATCTGTAAAAATGTAACCAGTCTGTATGCACACACCTGGGAGACCAAAACAGGCTGTTGCACAAATTATTATTTTCATGGTAACGCTTCATTTTGCGAGTGAGATCAGCATCCACACTCTGCTTTTGTCGTCCATGTTGATGACTTCTCGGCCGTTTGTGTTGAGTTTACTACGTATAGATGCATTTATAAAACACTACCTTAATGAAAAGTTACCCTTTTGTCGTTTGTTTTAGTCTGTTTTTGTTTATTTTCTTTGATCAATTTCACCACCATGTCGGTATTAATGATGTGTCAATGAAACTGCCCCATGTTGGGAACACTAGCTAAGTGATGGCGTGTGGGAGTTGTAGACCCCTGTGTCATGAAGAAGGCTTCTTTTGTTTAGCTAATTATATCATCTCCAGTATGGCTTGCTATTCCTCTTTCTCTTTATCTTATCACTGGTTTTTACTAATAAATCAAATTCCACCCTAAAGTGAGATTAGTTGTTTATGTATAAACTGTAACATTTTTTTGAACCTAATAAATGATTGAAACCCAGTTGGAGTTCTTTTTATCTTGTTTTGATATTGTGTTGCTTTTGGCCTGCACGTTGCCTTGCTGTCTTTCTTAACACTCTCTCTCACTTTGTGGTTTGTGACTTCATGTCTCTGTTAAGTTTGGCTTCTCTCTTCCTCTTCTCCCCAACCCAGATTTGGAAAATTGTGGTAATGCTGGTATTCCTATTTTGTTTTCCTGCCTGTGGGTTGTGGTTGGCTGGGACATGTGGCATGGGAGTATGCGGTTGGTATTTCATATCAAACTGTCTCACTGAGTGAGAGAAATTGAGCGCATAGGGTTTATTAAAGATAATTTAGAGAAGTGTGTTTAGCATTGCTCTTCACCTAGTCTGTGCCAAACCGAAATCACTGTCTCTAGATGTAAATAGTCTGAAATATCGATACAGTGTGAAGAATTTATAATTCCTGTTTGGCTAATGTCTACTTCTGGAGTAAAATTTCATATTTTATTCGTAATCCTTATGTGTTCGATCCATTCTCCCACAAAGGAAAAGTTTGCCAATTTGGGGAAATTTCTGAAGGAAAACAAACAGTCCCATTTTTCTAACTTGCTTCCATTCTCATATTTTTGAAAACGCACTATACTGACTACACTCCTCACAGCTATAAGTAACTTCAGTGAGTACATACAGTAACCTGATAAATGGCTCTGATATCAATCATCTAATCTGACTCTGTAAAAAAACCCTTAGATTTCCCAAAACTTTTCCTTTAATATAAAAGGCACTGAAGTCAGATGAAAATAAATATCAGTAAATATAAAAACAAGATTTATTGCTGAAAACATACATGGAGCATCAAAAACAACTGCAATCATGACAAATGTGGAAAAAAAAACCCTGACAGTATCTCTCCAATGATCTAACTTTATGTACACTTTGTCGTAAGTTTGAACACAAAAACATAAATTATGTAATTTGCTTGTGTCATTTCCACATTGAAGCTCAGTTTATGTATGTATAATATCATTTTTATACATATTTTATTCTTTTATAAAATATAGAACAAGACTGCACCAGCAATTAAAATACATAAATCTTTCCAAGTGACCCACATAAACATTGCGCTGAAGCTTTCTTACAATAGATAAACAATTTGGCGAAAAGCTGTTTTATCTTGTACCTGAAATGTATGAAACTATGAACCCTGGTATACATACTGTACTTCACACCATATACATATATGAAAAAAATGTTTAATACTGTGCAAACTGCAACTGCTAATAATCCCTTAGGGCCAGCAGAAGGTCAATTCTGCATGTCTGTGTGTACTTGTATTTCACACAGTCCAAATGTACAATGAAAGTATGGTTGGCACCTTTCTGTATACAAATGACGCAATGTGTGTGCTCACTGACATGCAAGTATTGGGAATAATTTGTACTTTCTCATCTCAAAAGCCTGAGCACACACAATATTCAATAACAATCCCCTTTGATAAATAATATCATACAAGTTACTACACTTTGGGAGCCAGCTTCCCAACATTTTCTCTGTAATTACTGTATATTCGACATTTTGGTTCACTCAGACCCCTACATTCCTTTGTTGAATGCATTTTTGATAAATAGAGAAATTAAGACCAATGTTACAAATACACTCAATAGAGTTTTGTGACACCTAATAGTCCTGTACAGGTTCATACCTGGGAGATAGGCTGAGTTCAAACAGACAGACCCATCTACAGTGTCCTTGGTAACATGAAAGAAAGGCCCACCTCCCTTTGGGCCGAGTCAGACATCTTCTTCTTCTTCCCGCCAAGGAAGTCATCCTTCCTGGACAGCACAGTGGGGTCTTACCACTTCCCAGGTATGGGTGTGCCACACTCGTACCAGCCTACATAAGTAACATGTGACTTCCCTCCAATCTCCCCAAAGTGGACTGGTTCCTGTCTCAACGCCCTATAAAACCCTGGTACAATACAAAGACACAGAGGAAAATATAAGCGTCTACACAATTAAAGACAGCGGTTGGTTAATGGTTATAGTGAATCAAAATACCTGGCCTGCTTGGTAGCTGGTCAGCAAACATCTGGGTACCGGTCCGTCCATCCAGAAATGAGTCCACAAATTGACAGTGGTCCTCACCGTGCCCTGTCTGATCCCCAATGTTGTAAAACTTCCCTGCAGATGGGACGGAAAAGGTAGGTGTGTGGTTATGAAAATTAAACCAAATTATAAATATTCAATCTAGTTTTGCATAAAATGTTTCAGAAAATGGCCTAGCCATAAAAATGATTGCACTTTTTTTTTTTTTTTTTTTTAAACGTAAGGTAGTCTGTCCAAAAATGCCACAAAAAAAAACATTTTATAATTGGTAATGGTAATAGTATAGTTTGTTCAAATATATTTTAAAAACACCATATTTTAGTTTGTCTATAAAATTAGTATGTTTAATGTAAAAGTTTTTTTTTATAAATGCTCCAAAAATGCTCTAAAATATTACATTGATATTAGAGTTTGTCCAAAAATATTTTTTAGAAAACCCCCATATCATAGTATGTCCAAAAAAAAAAACGGCATAGTATAGTATGTTGAAAAGAAAAAAAAGCCCCAAATTGTACATTGCTCATGGTGGTAGTATAGTATGTCAAAAAATATAGAAAACACCATATTATAGGATGTACAAAAATGGGGGGGAAAACACCATAGTATAGTATGTCGAAAAAAGGGGAAGAAAAAAAAAAAACGGTCATAGTGTAGTTTGTACAAAAATACTCCCAAAAATGCCTGAGCATGACCTTGGTAATAGTAATAGTTTGTCCAAAAATGCTCTAGAATAGTACATTGATGGTAGTTGTCCAAAAACATATAAATAAAAACAAATCATATGTCAAAAAATAAAATAAAAACGCCATAGTATAGTATGTTGAAAAAGTCCAAAAATGGTCAAAGTGTAGTTTGTCCAAAACTAAAAATAATAAAACGATATCGCGTTGAGCATGGTAATAGTATAGTATGTTCAAAAATATAACAAAAAATAATAATAATAACACCATAGAATCGTTGTATATGTCGAATAAAGTCACGAAACGGTCATACTGTAGCCAAAAAAAACATGTTGGAATAGTATGTTGATTATGGTAATAATGATAAAAAAAAATACACACTTTTATTAAACTAAAAGGAAGTTACCCCTAAGCATCTCAAGTAGAATGACAGCAAATCCCCTGCTTGGTTCACTAATGTTTCAGTCTGTAATTACCATTGAGAGCGTCACTCAGGTAGATCTTGTATCTCAGGGAATTGCAGAGCTGGATGCCCACAAACTTCCGATACCAAGTTCTCTTCACATACTGCCTTCCATTGCATTCAGAGTAGTCATCGGATTTAAATGGGAACTCAGTCCAGATGGCGTCTTTGCCTGTGAAGAAATCATTAGAAGGAAAGACTTAACATACTGTTTGTTATCTGAACAAACAGGATCCAAATCCAGTTAAAAAAAAAACCACACACTGATAAGAAGAGAAAAAGACAATGTTCACCTGAAACATGTTCGCTCACTCGTGGATCCGCTGCAAATGTGAGAAAAAGTTGCCGTGAATAACTTAATCAAAACAACTCAGAAATGAACAGAGTCATTAATACATCTTGAATCATTGTGCTAGACAAACCCAGACTTGTATCAGAGCCCACTTGGCGTACTGTTTACAATATTCAGCCCCAACAGGCTGGGCTTTGATTGCACAAGGGCAGGAAGCCAGTTAAGCAAAGCATTCCCCTTTCGGTGTTGTCACTGTGAGTCTAAAATCACAATATTTGATGAACCCGGTGCTGCACTTCAGCTGCTTTACAATTGGTGCAAATTAAGTTTTGTTCTGAGCACTCGGGTCCAGGTGGACGATCTGCCTCTGATAGAAAAAGAGCCTCGGAGGACATCTGGTTAGCTGACAAGACCCTTGAGTATTAATCAGTCAGATCCCAATGTGGAAATCATTAAACTAACAACTGCTTAATGGGCCACCTTCTGAGATTCAAAGCAATGATAATCACAGCTTGATAATTCGTGATGTATACAGTGGCATTTACATGCAACTAATTAGTGTCTTCTGTCAGAGTAGGAGCATCAGCGTTCCTCAGGGGTTTCCTCACATATGACTCTATATGGTGTGTAAAACTTGCCTGATTCTGTGCTAAACGACACAGGATCACTGGAGGGTCCTGTTCCCAGCTCATTCTTTGGCGTTACTGTGAATTCATAGCTGAAATAAAATAGAAAAAAGGAGAATAAAATAAAAGGCATAATCCAAACTTTGAGGAGTTTCAATCTAAATTCCTCAGAACTGGGGCGCATATTAATTTTATGTCTTTGACAGCTACGAATGTGTCACAAACGCATACACACACACACACACGCTCGCACACAGAGCTGATGATTATTCCACGTGCTGAGTTCAGATGTCCTGGCAATAGATGGGCCAGCAAACCCAGCCCAGGGGAGGGTTCTGAGAGTTCTGAGGCTCCAGATGCTGGGATCTAATTAAAAACTCAGTGAACCTCTCCACCCAGATTTGCTCTCTTTTTTGTGTCACTTTGGTCATTTTTTGGATTTGCAAAACTAATTCACTGCAAGAAGTACAAGTGAATCCGAACATACCTTGAAAAGTAGCACACTTAAAGCCTTTAAGGGCCATTTAATACTTTCCTCTTGATGAGATCTACAGTCAACCTTACTGAAGTAATCAGCTAGCAGTTCATGCATACAGTATTTGTTAAAGGTTCCCTGTGGAGATCTCTTATAAACAAACAGAACTAATGTGTGTTACTCACAAAAACAACATTGTGTGCATTCTTAAGCCCTAACAAACATGATGAATACATTTCCTTCCTCATAAAACACTGGCAAAGCAGATTGTTTAAAACCATGATGTTTCTCTGCAGCAATGACACGCAATCAGAGAAGGAATATTTGATATATTTCAGCTCGATGGTCAGCTTTTACCCCATCAAACTATAGAAGCATGGGAGCAGGATCTAGAACTCAGCATACACTACAACCAATGGGGCAACATGCTTGACTAGTTCATTATTGTTGTGTTTGTGCCCGACATCGGCTGATAAAATGTATTATACAAACCACAGATTGTCTAAATATATATGTGTGTGTGTGTGTGTGTGTGTGTGTGTGTGTGTGTGTGTGTGTGTGTGTTGGTGGTTCCCAAACTTCTTATTGAGAAGGAAAAAACGTGAAGGCAGTGCATCCCATTTTCACATTACATGATCAGTGACAAAAAGGTCTGAGTTACATACTTGCTCTCTGGTTTGAGGTTCTCCACTGCTGTGTGTGTCTGGTTGGTCGTTAGAACAGACACCTCCTCTCCATTTGGTCCTTTGGAGGTGGATACAACTTCGTATTCTGACGAAAGAAGCAGAAATATCAGTTTGTTTTCGAATTTCAACTATTTAAAAATGGCAAAATATCATTACTTTGTTACTAGTTGAATGTAACAGTTCAAAAAATAGAGGGGTGAAAATGTGACTTTAAAAGGAACCATGCAGACATATGTTACCTGTTAAGACTTTCTTAAAATGACAAGACAGGTTTATGTTATCTTTACTTATGGTTAAGATATTATTTTATAATTCTTTATAGATCACTAAATTTGACTTGTTTTCAGAAGGTGAATAGTCAAATAGAACATTGGTGGGGTCTTCTTGTTTAAAAGGGATATAAAAGAGATAGTAAATTGTCCCACACCCCAACACTGTCTGTATATGTTTATTATTAATCTATAAAGCATTTAAAAAGAATGACAACCCTTTATCAAGAATGGATGATAATATAGTGGTTCCATTTACATCTGTACCACCTGCTGCCCTGAACGGAGACACAGCATGAACAAGTGTAAATTGAGTTTTTGGTCATCTTTTGCTCCTTTACCAAAACAAAACTGGACTGCAAGCACAGACTGTATGAAAGAAGTGGATGTAGCCACTGTGATGTCACCCATTGGTTTCTGGAGTGGCATTCTGAAGCGGTAAATTTGGCACTTTGGCCATTAGCATCTTGGTTTTTGCAGCAGCATACCTCTATTTCAGTCTGAATAGGATGGTATTTACAAAACGAACAATATGTTGTATTAAAGAAGACTTGAAACTTGTGATTGAGACGATAAACTCATGAGGAAAATGTTAACTGAGGTTATTAATCAAATGAGAAGAAGGTTCATTTTCTCAAAGACTTCTTATTGGAGTCGTCCCCTGTTGTCAATATGAAAGAATGCAGGTTTAAGGCACTTTCTGACTTGCTTCACTCTTCAGATGAAATTTTGGAAACCAAACGTATTGCTGAATGAGGCTCTAAACCCCAGTTGTATCTATTTTCTTAAAAAAATATATCAGCCTTTCATTTTTAATTACTGTACCTCTGGTGTCATTGTCAGATTTCTGCCAGTCAAGAATGACGAAAGACGGGCAGCCCTCCACTGTAACCACAGTGAGGTTGGAGGGAGGGATGCGGGGAGCGCTGGTCACGTTCTGATCGCTGCCCTCCTCATCAGGGAAGTAAGTGAGGGAGGAGGTGATGGAGCACGGCTCATCTGGCTTCTTGTCTGTCTTGTAGACCACATGGGGAGCTGTAGACAATAAAAACGGTAATAATTAATGCAGGCTTCCCAAAGCTCACCTTTTTGATTATTCATGAGTTAATGATTTAAATTACGAAGCTTTTAAACCTGCAGTGAAGACGTAAAACGGACAAGATGAAGTCTTACCTACGAAGCGCTTCTTGCCCATAATGTCTATGTCTGACGTAGGCAAGGGCCTGAATATGGAGGAGTTTTCATTTATGTCAAAGCGGCTGGCTGCAAAGGAAACAGGACAGAGGAGATGGGCTTAGTTTGATGTGCCAGCAGTCCCTGGCAGCTCTCTCTGTTCACATTTTTATAGCTCTGGCCCAGGTCAGTGGACGGACAGCCCAGCACCTGCTCTGGCCTGCGCAAGGGCTCTTTGTCTGCCTCTTAATATTTAAAATGTTCTCATCTCTTTCTCTAGCTTATTAATGTACACACCTGCAAGCTCCACTGCCAATATCTCCTGATTATTAGAGTCAAAGGTCCAAAAACTTTCAGTCATGCATTAAAGGTACTCAATTTAAATTTCTGACATTCCTGCAGGTGTCAGAGCAGTTCTAATAATGAGGATAATAACTTTTCTCGTAAGATGCATTAAAGTTGCACTCATCATACTGTATACTGCCGGGCCAGAGGTGGTTGTTGTCTGCTGCGGTCTCCGCTCCTGCTTGGGCTTGGCTGTGACCAGAGGGAATCGCTTCAAGATGGACTCCTTGTCTCCTTCTTTCAGGTCCATGGGTTTAGCTGAGGACAGAGAGCAGCAGGAGGAGGAGAAGAGATCAGTTCTTCACCCTCATCATCTGACTCATAGTCATACACAGTTGTGATCCATCTGCTCTGGCCATCCTCACTGAGCAACCCAGTGGCCTTTTCCTGGCTGCTGAGAGATCTGAGATTTCTTGTTGAGTAATATCTCTTGTGCTCTTTAAAGGGAGAAAAAGTCCGCTAGAATACATCTGCAGAGACCAAGGATGCCCAGATGCTCAGAACCAAACACAACACACAAACACACACAGGCTTTGTGCACGTCAGCTCACAAAGAGTGAAAGTCCAGAAAAAAAGCATCAATGCCGCTGAGATGAGCTGTAATGTTAAGATGAATGCTGTTTTGTTCATTAGTTAGCACTGTGCATTTCATTGCAAGCTCTTGTGTAAGCTGTCTTTTTTTATCTGCAAAGGAAAGCTTAAAGACGGTGGTTCTCAAACTATTACAGAGGGCGTAGAGCCATTGCAGTGGAGACTTATTTGACCTTGTAGAAAAATGTGAAGTGGAACTGAAGTTGAATAAATCAGATTCATGTGGGACTCATAAACAAACAAGAGCGCTTTCACGCTAGCAAGGCTATAAAGTTTAGTGTACCAAGCTGCATCCAGACAACAAAACAACATGTTAAATTCAACATGGACACACTTTTAGACATAAAGAACAAATTAAGTAATGCTCATTGAGCAATCACATCAAAAGAAGTCTGGTCAATGCAACAGCAACAAAAAAAAAGCTTTTTTTGTTTTGCAAAAAAAAAATTGTTATTTTTGTTTCGCCATAAACATCTTGTTTTGTTTCAGGCTCACTGTTGACGGATCCTGTTCCACAGAATTATATGACACATAATGGAAACATTATAATTATCTTCCCCAGTTCTGCATTTGCTTAATATGGCATGGTTTTAATATGGCTTGTTACAGGTTAAATTTGAATAAACAATAGGAGGGTCAATGTGTGCTAATAAATAGGGAACACGGAGATCCTCACATGTAGCTGTGTGTCCTATGTGTCATCAGCCAATTTTGGTAAAGCTGAAAGAAATAGTTTGGAATTTGGGGAAATTTCTCCAATGGTTGTCTTGAATTTCACTGGCCAAGTTGTAAAGGACTGATTATTGGCTGGCTGGGCATTCTTTCAGAAAGAAAACAAGTGAATATTCCTTTAACTCACTGGTGCAGCACACTGATGGAGAGTTTGTGAAGGATTACTTGGTAAAAGGAAAAAACTTGGCTGAGTTTCTCTTCGGTCCTGACTGATATGCTGCCTTCCTAAAAAAAAAAACTTTGAGCACCCCTGCTTTAACTATAAACACTTTGGCTTGTTTTGCTATCTCCAACATGGAAAATGGCTGATAAATATTAAAAGTTTGAGAACCACTGGCTGAAGAAGCAGTTTAGGTGGAGCCTCGATGACAGCATACAGGACAAGGTGCAGCAGTGTTCAGTGGTCAGTGCAGCCATCACTGTTGCCCTCACCATGGTCACTAGGTTTCCCCACCAGGTTGGGTCTCTTGTTGACAGGGATAGGGGGACGCAGGACTGCAGGAACTTGGGGGAAACAAGAGTCCATTTCAGATTAAGAATCACAAAGAAACAGAACAGGTGGTCCACACTGAAAAAGAGATAACAAACTGAAAACAAGTGTTGTTGGTTATTTTAATAGTGCAATAATGATGAAAGAATGTCAAGTTTATAGACTCAACAAGAGGGGTACATTTAGTAGGTCTGTCATGTAGAGGACTGAGTAATACTGTGTGCTACAAAACGAGTGTACAAACACGAACACAATGTACAAGCAACAACAAAGCACATAAAAGCCAAGCAGATTGCATGAGAAATGCTGAAAAGTCACTTTGTGAAGTGCTGCCACAGAGCACCGCCATGGTCTATGACTAATGAAAACCATGTCAGTGTTAAATAACCTTGAAACTATAAACCAGTGCTTTAACTCACCCAAAAATCCCCAGCAGCATAACTAAGGAATAAAAAAAAAAATCCTTGTTGAATTCTCAACAGGAAAGTAAGGCAGCAAGTCCAGCAACCTTTCTGTGTGATTTTTGACTCCCCTCTGATGCTGTTTGACCATCACATTTTCCACTAAATTCCTGCACCATGGAGAAAACAATAAAATAAAAATCAAGCCAAGCTATGAGATGAAGACCAGATTGATTTCACTCTAAACTGCTTTAATAAACACAAGGAATGAATTGGCTTAAGTGAACCGGGTGAGTAATCACAAGGAAGAGCACTGTTTTTATAATGAACACTTCAGTAACGACCTGTCAATCTCAGCTATAGTAACATTACAGTTCTGAAATAATTTAATGTTGTGAAGCATAATCTCCCTTAATGTTTGTTATGATATCTCAGACATGGTGGTTAAACTCTGGCAGGTCTGACACATGCTGTTTCCTTTCCTTGTTTCAAATCAGAGTTGCTAAGAGATAATCCATTATAACTGCTGGGATTCATTTCCAGAGCATCCACTCCCTTCACAATTTGGCATTTTCTTATCTCAGAGAATCATTAATGGCCTCTCTGTCAACAAGATTCTGTAATTGTCCGATTGTTGAGGCCAAAACACCTCAAAAACATTTCTCTTGGATTTGTTTTCTCCCTCGGAGCTGACCTCCCTCGGAGTCGGCATAAATCAGTGATCTCTGGCATCTACTCCCAAGAGAAAAAAGTTGAGACTCTCAAGAAAAACTAGAACAACATCTGCCGAAAGTCTCACTGATTAAAACTGAGAATACATTCAAGGAGGGCCTCTGACTCACACGTGGTATAACTGACAGCTAATGGCAAACATATGCTCATACAGAAAATCACACAATATGGTGATGCGGTAATTTGAATGCCAGTCTCAAGGTAAACAAATAGACAGCAGTACGTGAAGTGAAGGCCTGACAGCTCAAAAGAGTGATGTCATAGTTAACTGAGCAGGTAATGAGAGCAGGGCCTGCGTGATGTAATGCGATAAGATATGATTTCAAAAATATACATGTCAACAATACATCTTCATAAATATTAAATGACCTGGTCTGCCTTCTACGGTTTATACAGCGGGTGTGTTTGGTTTGTAGTCGCCCAATAAAGCCCTCAAACAGCATAGGCTCTGATGTGCCAATGGCCTCAGACTCTCTCTTCTGTGATGTAAAACAGCACCAGCGGTGTGAGTGCTGGTTTCTGTCAGATAACTCCATCTTCGGGGCGAGAACGTGAAAAAAGATGCAATCAAAACACGGAGATTTACGCTCAAGTCCAGAAAAATATTCCCACTGAAACACATACCAGTGTCTCACATCACTGGGGTTTGTTGCTTTTGCAACACATACTCGGATTTCATGGAGGAGATTCATGGATGGACATCATCCATTACACACCTGCAGTCCACTGTAAGCAGAGCTTTGAAACACATTCAAGTCGAAATGCCAATGTGAAACTGAGCGATATAAAACTGTCAAGGACACGCTCTAATTCACGCCAAAAGCAAACTCTATGTACCAGCTGTTGTGTACAATACAAAGTTGCAGAGTTCTGTCTAGTATAACAAGTAGAAAAATATGCTATTTTGGTGGCAAAAAGGTGAACTACATGAAGTTTGTGTTTTTTCGAAAGCTGCAAACAGTCATTAGGAGCTTTGAGCTTGGATGTGAGTGCTGGGTGGCAGGCACAATGACTATTCTTTCTTGTAGAGTTGCTTCCAGAGAGCCATGTGACTCCTTGAAGACCTC
Source organism: Centropristis striata (assembly GCF_030273125.1). Classification (NCBI taxonomy): domain Eukaryota; kingdom Metazoa; phylum Chordata; class Actinopteri; order Perciformes; family Serranidae; genus Centropristis; species Centropristis striata. The sequence continues at coordinate 15,121,855 of NC_081526.1, forward strand.
TGAAACTGTCAAAGTTTCCAGAAATAACACAAACCAGCTGTGACATGGGACTGAAGCACAACCTCTCTTCACAACTCCAAACAACAAGGAGTGAGCGGAGCGTCAGCATTAATGCATGTGGTCCAGACATGGTTTGCATTACTACTTGAGATGGATTCAATTACTCTAATTAACTGAGCCTGCCTGGCAGAATGGAAACAATGTGATTGACCAAAAAAAGGATAAACCACAGTCACCTTTCACAACAAGCAGGCTATAGCTATTCACAAAACCAGTTCCTGATTACAGGTCCATATGTGCGGTAGACTAAACAATGTGGAGAGGACAGGTATATGCCAAAATTAGAAAAATAGATGGCTTCAGTCTCAGTCAAGTATAAGCTACTGGGACTACTGACAACACAGACCACAACCAGACACAAAACATCACATTGACAGACAAGTTGAAAATCACAAAGCATGAGAGTATTGTGACAAAAGCACTGTGTGGGACGGGACATGACAGTGCCTCTTAGGTTAGTGCGCAAGGACGCTGAAAGGTGATTATCTTGGTTTGTGTTTACCAGGTTTCTCTCCGGGCCACACCACAGGTTTAGGAAGAGCATTGCCCCTATGATGAGCCCCATCGGCTGTTGGAGGGAGAAAAAGGTCTGTTATAAAATGTTTTTGTGTCCCTGTGACAAACAAATACCAAATAAGAGGAAAGTCAGAAAGAGAAAATGCTTTTAATCTTTCTTTCCTACTTTTTTTTATGTCTTATGTCAGTGAAAATCAGGCTGGAGACTTGTTTGTGTCTTCAACCTGGTTTTACAGATGTTCTGGATATACAAATGAAATTGCCATGACTTTAAAACATAAATTCTGTCCTTTGACAGTTCTCACTCTATTCTTCCATAACTCTTTGGGGAGGGTGCGGGTGTGTTTGAGAGAGGAAGAGATACAGAGGGAGAAATGAAAAGAGAGACTGGCTGTGGCGGCTGTACTGTCTGCACAGTGCTTGGCTTGGCATGATTGGTGTAAAATGTGGTGTGTCCTGGCCAGTGCTGTGGCCAAACTTCCCACCCGGCCAGCAAGAGGGACCGTAAATCATGTTAACGATGTTGACCCCAGAGACGCCACTGCTGCTCGTGGTAAAACTGTGGAATACACACCGAGCACATGTGGCTGAGCGTGGAGAACATATGGACTTGTGAGGACGGGACGAAGCAGAAGTTCGAACTGAAGAAGGAGAAAGCCACAAGCATCCAAATGTCTATTGTGTGCATTCAAGCACAGATCAAATGCTAAATGGAGAGTTTTGTTTGCCTTCTTTTATAGATGCACAGCTGCAGAGGAGAGAGTGAGAGAGTGCTGACAGGAGAGGATAACTTGAAGTAGTTACTTGGGGAGAGCGAATGAGAGAAAGGGAAGTGAGATCTCCATTACCCCCAGGTGTGCTGGAGCTGTGAGAGGAGGTCTTGGATGGAGAAAATGTTCTGCCACTATTACGAGTGGAATGAGGAGGAACCCGGGTGCGGGGCAGCGTGGTGTTTCTTCCTGCTAGAGGAAGTGATGAGCTAATGGGAGAACGAGGAGCTTCAGCAATGGATGGTCTGAGGGCACCAGTACCTAGATGAGAAAAAAAGGCAATTGGGGGAGATTAGGGATGATCCACTTCCGACAGCTTGACAGTTTTACCTAGATTGAATAAATGATAGAGCACATCAGTGAAAAGAATGTAGAAGAGTGGACAATGAATGAAATGACAGTGAGGCACAAATGAGATTGAAAGCCAGACAGACCGCTCTGGTTGTAAGTGGGGCAGTGGCGTGGTGAGTGTGCTGGGCTGAAAATGGAAGCACACATGGAGGCAGGGGAAATGATGGGGTGGCGTGTGTAGAGTAGTGGGATGGAGATGGAGATGGGGAAGCAGTGACACCATCCAATGGTTTCAAGTACAACGGAAAGCACTGGGTTCCATGTGACTTGACGAAAGCAGAGATGGTAATGGGACACACTTATTATGGTGTTTACCCTGATTGTAACTACCACCCTTCTCTGTAGCCAGGTCAGGTCTTGGTAGAGGCTTGCCCTCTTCTGGTGGACTAGGAGCTGTATGAAAGAAAACTCACCATTTATCTAAGATAATGTATATGAAGATATTTTTTACTTTTAAAGGGGGCATAATGTAGATAATGGACAAACGTGTATTTGTTCGTTGTGATCATGACAAATCCGTGACATCATGTAGTTGATTTTTTGGGGGGGTTTTTTACCAATTGGGGAGATCTGATCATGGTTTACATGAGTTTTTGATTACAAAATCTATTGCATGGATATATTTTTAGCAACTTCTCAAAATTACATGAAAATGTTTTAACCAGATTCTAACAACAGCAATGTCTATCTGGTTTTTGACAAGTTTTCCTTAAAAACATAATGGTACAACCAAACTTTGAATCAATATGCCCCTTTTAAAATGTAATTTTAGATACTTGATTGTTTGGATTGCTGATGGCAAAAAGAAGGGTCTTTACCCGTAGGGACTGCCTGCCTTGGGGTGATCTTGGTGGGATCAGAGTAGGTCCTGGTCTGAGTCTGAAGCCCAGGTTGAGGTGGTGGTTTGGGTAGAGGTTCAAGCGGGGACTGAGTCTGGGCATTTGGAAAAGGTTGTGGTTGCATAATGGGTTGAGAATAAGATAAAGGAGGTTGGGTCTGGGTCTTTGTTGGAGATTGTGTTTGAGGCTGAGGATGAATGTTTTGGTGAGGTTTTTGTTGGTCCCTTGTTGGGGGCTTTGGTTGAGGCTGGGGCTGTTCTTTTGGTTGAGGCTGTATTTTGGGCTTTGGTTCACTCTTTGGTTGAGGTTGTGTTTTGGCCTTTGGTTCACTCTTTGGCTGTGGCTGTGGTTGCATAATGGGTTGGGAATAAGATAAAGGAGGTTTGGTCTGGGTCTTTGTTGGAGGTTGTGTTTGAGGCTGAGGATGAATCATTTGGTGAGGTTTTTGTTGGTCTCTTGTTGGGGCCTTTGGTTGAGGTTTGGGCTGTTTTTTTGGTTGAGGCTGTGTTTTGGGCTTGGGTTGGTTCTTTGGTTGAGGTTGTGTTTTGGGCCTGGGTTGGCTCTTTGGTTGAGGCTGTGTTTTGGGTTTTGGTTCACTCTTTGGTTTTGGCTGTGTTTTGGGTTTTGGTTCACTCTTTGGTTTTGACTGGGGTTTGGGTTTTGGTTCACTCTTTGGTCTTGGCTGTGGTTTGGGCCTGGGTTTAGAAAGAATTAAGTTTGGTTTAGGAGTTGGTTGGGCCTCAGACTGAGCCAGGGTGGTTACCTGAGGCTGTGTGTTGGTCTTTGGTTGAGGCTGTGTTTGTGGCTGAGTTGTAGATTTAAACTGTGGCTGTGGGTTTGTCTTTGGTTTAGGTTGTGTTCGGGTTTGTGGCTGAGTTGTAGATCGATATTGTTGAGGTTGGGATTGAATGTGAAACTTTGGTAGTGCTTGTTGGGTCTTAGGTTTGTGATGGAGTGCTGGTTCAGGTGTTTGAGGATGTGCCACAGGTGTTGGCTGGGGAGGTGTTTGAACCTGAGGTTGGGTCTGGGTCTTTGGATGGGGTTGTGTTTGCAGTGGAGCCTGAAATTTGGGCTTAAGTGTTGGTTGAGGTTGTGGTTTTAACTGGGGTTCTGCTTGGGGTGGTGTTTGAGGTTGGGCCTGGTGTTTTGGCTGGAGTGTTGATTGAGGTTGTGGTTTGGACTGGGCTTTTGATTGGGGTGGTGTTTGAGGTTGTAGTATGGACTGGGCTTTTGCTTGGGGTGGTGTTTGAGGTTGGGCCTGGTGTTTGGGCTGGAGTGTTGGTTGAGGTTGAGGTTGTTGTTTGTACTGGGGATCTGATTGGGGTGGTGTTTGAGATTGTGCTATGGACTGGGCTTTTGCTTGGGGTGGTGTTTGAGATTGTGCTATGGACTGGGCTTTTGCTTGGGGTGGTGTTTGAGGTTGGGCCTGGAATTTGGGCTGGAGTGTTGGTTGAGGTTGTGGTTTGTACTGGGGTTCTGATTGGGGTGGTGTTTGAGGTTGGGCCTGGTGTTTGGGCTGGAGTGTTAATTGAGGTTGTGGTTTGTACTGGGGTTCTGATTGGGGTGGTGTTTGAGGTTGCGCCTGGTGTTTGGGCTGGAGTGTTGGTTGAGGTTGTGGTTCAGTCTGGAGCTGGGTTTGGGGATGTGATTGGAGATGTGGCTTTGGTTGAGACTGTGACTGAGGTTGGGTCTGGATTACAGCCTGGGATGGTGGCTGGGGTTGTAGTATGGTCTGGCTTATGGGCTGGGATGTTGGGTGGGATTGTGGTTGGGGTTGGGGCAGGGGTATGGGCTGGAATGTTTGTTTTGGTTGCAGTGGGTGCTGGGGTATGGGCAAGGATGTTGGTTGGGGTTGCGGTTGAGGTTGGAAAATCGATTCTGGCTGAGGCTGTGGTTGAGGCTGAGCCTTCACTGATGGTTTAAGTAGAGGTTTTTGGGTGTGGAAATTTGGTTGTGGTCGTGGCCGATACTGTGGTCGGATCTGGGGGTTTGGTTGAGTTTCCGCATGAGGTTGGGACTGGGGTTTTATTAGTGGTGGTTGACTCAGAGGATGCTCTCCATGTTTCTCTACATCTGTCTGGGGGACTGACACAGAAGCTAAGGTGGCTGGAATGTTTAATGGATCACTGGGCTTGGGAGCTAACAGGACCTCCATGAAAGGAGGCAAGACAGATCTGGAGACGTCTCCTCCTCCTGGGTTGTGTGAGACAAAGAAAATATGGCCATCAAGCCACAATACTGTGCTGTAAAATATAATTTAAAATATTATATTCTCGAGGAAAGGTTCTTTTACAAAAGCAAATAAAAGTTATATTACTTTATTGTTTAGAAAATGATGAAAGCCAGACATAAAGGCAGTAAGCGAACAGCTGAAATTTAGATCAACAGAAGTGCCAACAGCTACTGGCTTGAGAACTCACAATGCTAATCTTGGACTAAAGCACAGGTTACACAATATCTTCTACCTGGCACATGTCTGATAGAGGGGGTCCAATTTCAAAGGCAACGAGACCATATGGAGGTATTTGCAATGTAACAGCCGTGTTACTACAGACAGACTCAGCTAGCTGGGCCAGGACGCCTGTGAGCGACAGCCATCCAAATCCATTGGCTGCACCTAAGAGGCTATGACACATGAGGGTTTAATAGCTGCTGAGTGATTGCTTGCTGTAGGATTTTGATGGACCATCCTAAATTGACTGTTCAATCCGATCAGTTGTTCACCTCAGTGAAAGAAAATGAGTGGGGAAAAGATAGGAAGTCAGAAAATAAAAGAGAAAAAGAGAGAGAAACAGCAGGAAGGCAAATAAAGTAATAAACCACAGGCTATTCCAGGCTTTTAGTACCTCTACTCAACTTTATGGCAATTTAATGTTTAAAATACCTCTGGTTTTTGGAGTTATTGGCCAATTCAGTGGAATTAACCATCACACCAAGAACAGGGAACATTGTCCAAATGATTATTTTTGGAATTGCCTTCTGTATATCAAAGGGAAATGGAAACTAGAGCTGTGTCTCAACACAGGCACTGGATCCTCCAAATCAACCCATGATTGAATAACTGGCTGGTGGCAAAATGGATTATTGGATACTGAGGGTTACAAATAACACAACAGTTGCATCCTTTAAATTAGGGCTGCAATTGAAGATACCTTTTAAATTTAACAGGTCTAACTGGTTCCACTGAGAGGTATCCAGGGCCTGAATTGGGAGATAGCTTTTATATGACAAAATTCTAGCTTTAATTAACAAGAATTAAGGATACTTGTGAACATAATAAACAATATATGTTGGGAAAGGGGAAATAGAGGGACAGGGTAAGACAAGAAAAGAAGAAGGTAAAAATTCTGCTTGAGTTCCTGTGGGAGAAAGAGGAATGGCTAGTGCATGCAGTTCTGTCATGCAGACTTCACACCATCGCCTGTGCTGGATTAAAAGCAAAAGCCTCAGGTTTGTAATCAGCAAAAATGATAATGAATACTCATAGAAACTTCATATTAAGTGATATAGTGCAATATTGAGTTGACAATCATGGATCTACGAATGAAAGAATGAAAAGAATGAAAGAATTGAAAGAGGCAGGGAAATTAATACAGTCTGTATATTTGAGATATAGCTGATCTGAATTGTTTGACTGAGCAGCACCGAACAGGGTTCTCAGAAAACATTTTGGTTATTATACCTTGCAAATCAGTCATTGTCAGAATAATAACTTGCCATATGCAACAGAACCTAAAAACAATTGTAAAAAATCCCTGCAAGCTTTGTTGTTTTGCTATATTGCCATGCAGGCAAGGCCACCTACCTTACACTCATTACAACCCAACAGCTGACACCATCGGCTTCCACAGGGAGAGTCCAGCTACTGTACTCACTCACAGCATGCTACTCTTACTCATGCAGCTTCTTACAAAGGACACTGTAAAGCATTGACAGCCTCTTGAATTGTAGTCTGCCAAGTCCATGACTGCATACAGCCCGAATTAAAGCCATGAAGCTTTTCAAAAAGAACCATGATTCACTGTTTACCGATTGGCTGTTTGGTGACCACAGGCAGTGTGGGTCCAGGGGTCGACTGAGATTCCTGTCTAGTAGTTGTGGTGGGAGCTGAGAAATATAGTGTATGTTAGTAGACCTAGGACAAAAGTTATTAATGTATGTCCTCCAGAAATGTAAAAATAAAACTGCTGTATGTGCAGTAAACAATGAGCAGGACAGAGGATTAAAGTAGATAGATCAAGAGTCAAGAGGGTCAACAGTGTTTTTCTGGCCTCTGAACTCAGCTTTAGGTCAGAAAAGTCATTACCAAGAGTTGTCTTTGGGACTATGTTCCGGGAGATGGGCAGTCTGCCCTGGGTCCTGTTATGGAGAACTGACAAGGACAATGGAGGAGAGATTTAAGTCAATCAGTCACACATAAGCGGTCCTCATAATCCTGAAAAAAAAAAGAGTTCTGTAAAGGAATTATGTTTATGCAGCCATTTCACAACAGCAACATGAGTCTTGGGTGAAACCATGCCCCCTGCATTATATTTCTATATTGTACCCATCAGCAAAATGTTAAATCTGTTGTTTATTCCAACAATATCTGAACCAAGCATCTCAGGTTGTTTGGCCACATGGGGGCAGCAGAAACAAGCAATAAAAACAGCATTAACATATTATCACCTTTTAAGTATATACATTGAAAAGCTGTGTTTCTGGCAATAATATGCGTTTAATTTTTCTCAAAATCCTGAGGAAAATGTCCGGCTTTTTAGCTGCTTATTCCTCCAACATATTCACAAGCAAGTTTCCAACGTTTTGTCTGCTGTTTGGTGCAGAGCAGGTAGTGTACACAGTGGATTTTTGGAGCTTTTTCTATGAAAACAGCTGTCTGCTGTTGCAGTAAAAGACACTGATGAGAACAGCGAGTGTGAATCAAAAAAGTTAAAGTTGTGAGCTGGGGGGAATCACTTAAGAATATGCATTTCACAATATTGAATATAGCCATGTTGAAAGGTAGGTAAAGTAGGTTGACTCACTCATGAGAAATAGTAAAAATTGAACATAATTTGTGGTAGATTGGGTTGTGTTTATTGGGCTCCCTTTATCTTGATGTGTGTACTATTTTGTGCTAAGCCCATCATCATCCATATGGACCCATAGTTTAAAAACATTGCATCGGCAGCACACTAGCAAAATGAAAATTGTGAAAAAAGTTAGAGTAGATATGATGAGGTCCTGTCTGCAGAAACGATAAATCAAAAGTTCTAGTTAAAATTCTTCCAGTGCTGAGTCTTAAAGCAAGGGTCAGTGAGAAGGGCTGAAACAAACATTTCTGAGCAGCAATAAATCATAGTATGTTATAAAAATTCTGCTGCTGTATTAAAAAAAAGAGTTCAGTGGGGTTGACCAAAAGCAGCATGTCTCTATTGGCTTACCATGGTGAGGAGAAAAGGGGAAGGAGTGCTGAACTGGCGTTAAAGGTTTCTAAAGGATGAAAGAAGACAAAAAGACAGGGAGAGAATCGGTCATTAATGATCACAACAAGTCAAAGTGTTCACATTTGACCTCAATGCCATTACTTCCTCTGTGTTTCGTAACTCCTAAACCCTCTGCCCCATGTCAAATTGGTAAAGCCCTGTTGAGAAGCTTGTTATTTGAAGTTTCCCTCTGGACGGGCAAGTGTTGCAGCTGATTCTCAACAGCTGTGATGTTTTACGACTGCAGAGTCAGGAGCATGTGACAAATAAGCCCTCCACTGTCAGTAAATCAGTGCCACCTTTCTCCTCTCAACTCATTTCCATTTTCTATCCTGTCTTCTCATCTCCTTTTTTCTCTCTTTTTTTTATTCCACTCCAGGAGTTAGCTAGCGACAGACTGCTCTCTTGGCTTCCCCAGTCCTGGCTGCACTGTTGCTGTTTCCATTCAGCAGTTGGATGGAAAACTAATGAGGCAAACAACCCTGAGAATAGCATAAGCTCACTAAAGTGAACAACATGGACTCTAAAGCATTTCGCCTGTTCCAAATATACACCCTGTTCCCAAATATATTTATTTGAGGAGAGGAAGTGTACCTGTGCAGCCTCTCACACTTATTTAATTTCACATATTACAATACACAGCCTATTGATATTGGTTATAATACTTTTGCTTGGATACGAAATTTAGTGCGTCCAATACATACCACAGGGTTGGGGCGTCTAAGGATTTTCTTGATGGTCTTGTCTAGAAACATGACAAAAGATAAAAAGTCAGTAAAGAGATCAGCACAGTAGAACTAATAGAAAGAGAAGGAACTAAACAAAACCACATGCTTTGCTCAAGTTGCATTTCATCTCAGACGAGTGAATGAGAGAGCTCCTCAGTAGTGGTTTAATACAAGTTTAACAAGATGGTTTTAATTTAATTTAAGTCTGGTTAGTATCTCCTGATGCTGTTATGTAGTTATATGAAAACACTACTGAGTGATTAAAATAGTTCATACACAAACAAATCATGCAGAAGTTTTTAGACTGTCTAGATTTTCTTCCTTGAACATGTAATAATATCTAAAATAAACTTTTTCTCATACCAATTATAAATCTGTCATTTAGCGTGTATGATAATTAAATGACACAGAAGTACTTGACAACTATTTAAAAACTATGAAAATATTCCCACTTATTCTGAAGCCCTGGGGCAGAAGAAGCACCATGCAGCTACATATAACTAGCATTGCATGGACCTTTTATTGATTCTAATCACATTTTAAAGATAGTTGTTTAAGTCTATTTGCAACAGCTGTAGCAAGAGTACTGTTTTAGTTGGGATGAGAGGGACAATATTGTGGGAAAAAATGACATTAAACCTACCCTCAAGGCCCCCTGAGCTGATGTTGTGAATGACGGGCTTGCTCCACACTCCAGTGCCATCCTTAGAGTTTGGCTGGACACCAAACTCATAGACTGCATTTGGCCTCAGGTTGTCAATGACCGTGTCACTAGTTGGGCAGGTGTGGTAGTTCCACTTCCTGTTCCTCTCACGATAACGCACTGTGTAGTGTCTGAGCCGAAGAAACGTGAAAAAAAGAAAGAACCTCAGGCATCCAGATGGCAGACTATCTAGAAGTGCAAGATGGAACAGTAGAGCTGCTAATTACTTTTAATATCCAAAATACTTCTGTCTTGCCTTATTCAGTAATGCATCATTATTCCAACATCACTGACAACGTGCAGGGTTCAGAGTCTGACCTTAGTTTTGGCTCCTTTTGAGAAAAATATGCATGCACTCCTTGCAAAAATGTCCACAAATGGCAGAGTTTTCCAGTCTATTTTAATAGTATATCCTTCATGAACGGCAGTCAAGATGTGTTGGTGCCCACAAAAGGGCCAGTGTTTCTGTGTCTTTATTCAGAAGACACATATGAAACTAATATTATACTGAAAAAAAACAAGAGATTTGTTCCAAATGGCAGAGCACCTTTTTTTTTTTATCTATCAAATGCTTCCAAAATGGCTTTTTTATTATTTATTTGAGAGAAAGAAAACTGTGTTCTCATGTTGTGTGGGTGGACTCCTCTACTAAACACCTGTGTGCACTGGCTGTCCTGGATCCACCGCGCAGTAACCTGAGAGACTTCAGGGAATAATTTACTGTTTATGCAGTTCTACCAGAGACTCTCCAACAACTGCATGTGTGTGTGGGAAGAACAGAGAGTGAGTTATCTGTTTCCAAAACTACAATACAGCTGGTGTTCATGACATGAAAAAGTCTGAAAATCAAATCTTGCATTTGAGTGAATTTCTTTTTCAGTAGACCTACACCTGTGCATCTGTACCAGAATAACAGCACATGTGTGTCTAGGGCATATCTCGCTGACCGTTAGTCGGACTGACCTCAGATTTCGTATGTGGCTTGCGCATGGCATGAAGGTGTGCATCCTCGATTTTGAAGATTTTTTAATTCATTTTTCAAAAAATCATTATTTAAATAGGTCGTGTTGCGGCATTGCACTGTTTCCCATCGGACGCCTTTTAGAGGAGCTCCGCTCCACCAACTAAGAATGGCCATGCACCACCACCCACAGAATCAAGAAAGAGCTATCAATCTGTCAATCCTTTCTGTGTATAGCCCGGGTGAGGTTTCCCGTGTTGAGTCAAAGCAGGCTCCACTTCGTCTGGATTTCCACACCTGACTCATCTCATCTGTAAGTGTATTTAGCCTACCTATCTTTCGGAGTTTTAAAGTGCGCTACAAGGTTCGATTTTCCAATAATATTCTAATAGTTTCCAGCGAATATCAATGTTCAATGTGTTTGTGCTGGATGGTGTGCGTACCTTATGAAAAGTAAGTGTTTTATGGAGTTGCAGACGTTGTAGTGTGGCATGTAATGTATGAATACATACTTTCTACGGGCACTGCACTAGTATAAACAAATACAGGAGCTGAAGCTGTAGCTTACAACTACCTAGATTATTGAATCCATAGCAACATTATATTTTCTGTTTAAATCCTAAAAGCAGACGGTGTTTGCGGTCGCAGTTCTGCTGAGGGGGCCCACAGTGTCAAAAGTAACATAATGTGAACAAAAAAAACAAAATGTGCGTTAGTGTGTGTAGGCTGAGCTCACCCATCCTCAAGACAGTCATTCATGACGTTGCCTTCATAGGGAGTTTTCAGCAGAGTCCCCCAAGATAGCAGGACTGAGGTGGGTGTCACCGACCCGATGACCAGGTGCAGCGGCTTCTGCAGCTCAACTTTACCTGATAACAAATCAACATTTTACTTTCATAATCAGTGCACAAGTGTTCAGTTTTATATGTGGAAGCCCTGAGATTCAAGTCAGATAAAAAATCTCTGGAAATCTATTTTCCAAGTTTGATCTAAATTGTTTTCTCGCCTGCTATATTCCCTATCTTGTAAGATGTCCTTGGCTTGAAAAAAAAACTGTTGTGTATCTTGTGTTTAGAGTGCAAATTAAAACTCACCTGAAAGAAAAAATGAATGCTTTTAGTCCTCTTTATTGGGGATCGGTCATAGGGATTGGTACACTTCAGCCTTTTGTGGCCAAAATGAGTATTACAACAACAAACACTTAATTGAAATTATCCTGAACCTGTCTCACGGACGATCTTATTCCTTTTATTCTCAACTTGAGGGAAAACAATCTAGGCCAGACTTAGAAAATGCACGATCAGAACTTTCTGCGTCACCTTTATTATGATTTTTCCCCTACAAGAACAAGTTTATTACCTTTGCATTGCTTTTTAACATCATTGGCTGGGATGGGTTGGACTGCGATAAGGTACTTGGGCTCAGCATCTACACACAAAAGAAGAATAAACTTGAAGTTATATATCCTCTTAACTTTCTCTTTTAGCCATAACCAAAAAGGTTAAAATATAATTAACTTGTGTATAACAGCAGTAACATGCATATCAACAGCCTTTTCTTACCAAATTCAGTCTCATAGGGTTGTCCGTTCTCAGGCAGCTGAATGAACTGTTTGGAGAACATGCTGCTGCCGTAGCCCAGGATGTAACCCTCGAGCTTGGTGTCGGCGTTTGGGCGCAAAAACTTCATCACAATTGTGTCTCCTGTGGCGTTGATGCGGACTTTCATGTTCTGGCGTCTCACTATGGAGACAGGAGAGGAAAAACTTAGAGCATATTACCACATTAAGGACACAATAAAGTGCAAGAAGACCTAAAAGTTTCTGAAAGCTTTAGTCTAATGCAAGTATTTATCGAATAAATCAAAGTGTAGTTTGACTAAAGGAGCTTCAAACTGAGGACACTTGAGGTTTTATGCAAGTATACCTGGGAATTGTAGTTTATTATTGTATATTTTGTATTTCAAATATATAGCAGCTGCCACAAATACAACAAATATCCCAAAAAGTGAGGATACATCCATAAAGACAACAATAAAAAGAAAGGAAATTGTGCATAAAAATGGGAAAAGTGCTGTACAAAGACCCTTTCAAAACAAACTTTTCTTCATCTTTTTTCCATTTTAGTGTTGTTTTTTTAAAAGCAGAAGAAAAAAGCTTGAGAGAAAGACTTCCCAGAGTAACACAAGTGCTTTTATTTTACAACACTTCTGTCCTCCATCACTTCACACGTCCACTCAGGGAGTCCATGAAGTCAACGCCACTGGTTTAAATTCAGCTGAGGTGTAAGTTTTACTGCAAGCTATATAATGGTGATCTTATTAAGCGAGCACAACAATAGAATAAGTACCTAATAACACTTTTTATTGTGTGCTTTCTAACTGGATAAGAACATTACTTTTATAGAGAGTACACACGTTAAGGATCTGCCACTTACAAGCATCATAAACCGCATACATTGAAGCTTTTATATGGGGTGTTAGTGGGTTCACGATATGTGTCTGTGCTGAGAATTGGCTTCTGAAATGAATATACTGTTATTGTAAATCAAAATCTGTGAACAAGTCATATTAAAACTTGAGGTCATCTTGAGCTTATGTGGATATAACAGGAAAATGGTATGATGTAATACTTTTATTGTGTGTCTCTCACATGCACACACTGACGTCACTTATGAAGAAACGGCTCTTTTTCTGCCAGAAATGACTTTCACAGAATACAGTCTTAATCAGCAGAGCCTGGGGACTGATATTGGATGAAGACAGGCATCAAAGGGTGGGTCGTAACAAAGCGAAGCCAGCTTGACTTGTTCTGAAGAACTTGGTCACAGATAGCAGCGAGCCAATTGGCAAAATAGCATCCGCAAAGATGGAAAAGGGGTACATTAAAGATGGGTGGGAAATGTGCACTTTTGCTTCCACGATTGACCTCTTGACCTCTTGACCGTCACAAAACATTTTCTGCAAGTGACCAGACTAAAGTTGATTATAAACAAGTTGTAATGATAAATTGACTCTGAAGCTTGATGATTAAACAAACAAGCAAAAGAGTCATACTAGTAACACTGAGGATTAGTCTAATTCACAGATAAACAAGAAGAGTTCTGGTTTGGTTGATCGATAAGTTCGTCTGCAAGATTATTGAAAAACTGCTGATCCAGTTTTTATGAAACTTGGTGGAAGCGTGTAGCATGGCCAAGGAAGAACACCTTAAATTTCGGAGTGGATCCAAATCCAGGGATGTATACACAAACTACTTTTCACTTTAGACAGAGCAGAGCCTTGGCAGACATCTACGATTTCTGATCGCCCTTTAAATTCTATATGTATGATTTAGTGTTTTTTTTAATATCGCCCTGTGTTTCTTTTATATTTTCTAAAATCATATGTAATTCCCTTTGCGTTGTTGTTGAAAGGTGTTACACAATAAACTACCCTAATATGCCTTGGTTGGTAAATATGTGACACTGAAAATATCAGTTTGAAGAAGCAGGAGAATGATCAGGAATCAACTTTCAAAAGGTACAAAATACGTTATGAATGGTAAAAACAGCTGTCTTTGTTGCTTTGAACATTGATATTTTTCAGTAAAAGAAGAGGCAGGTAAGAAACATCAGTTATGTCCAGTGCAACAGGTATGTTTACGAATAGGGATTTTCAATGCTATAGTTATAAAGAGTTAAATTAATTTGGTATTTAGAAAGTTTTATGCTTGCTGATGTCACCGAAAGTGCAAAGGTCAAAAACAGGTAGAATGACCTGATGTGATCTGTGTCCAGTTCTTTAAAGCATGTGTAGTATGTAAGTAACATGACATGAAAGATGTGTTAGCTGTGTATTGTGGTGGAAGAAACTGTATGTAATGTACAAAGACATAAAGGTTTTACTGCTGGGACAACAACTGCCATCTTTCATGGTGGGGGTTTGGTCAATTTCGGATGCAACAATCCTCCTACTACTCAGGTTCTGTGGCTTCTTTACCGAGGCAGGGAGGAGTGTGATCTTTATGAGTATCACAACCCTGTAGGCCATGCCAGTGCTAGTTTTCACCTTCAAAACAAACATTATCGGCAGTAATTACTGCTAGATCATGTTAACTTTTAACTCTGGAAGTAGAAAAAAAGGATGAATTTGCTTATCGTTCTCTCGTTACTTTTCTCTGCTGCACGTCCTTCAAAAAGAACCGGGCATGCTAACAATTAGCCAAATTGTAACAGGCATGCTAATAAACATCAGAAAACTCAGATGAGTGCAGCTGGGCCAACGAGTGTGACTTATGACTGACAGTTGGCTAACGCAAACGCTAAATAACCACACCAGTGCAGACTTGGATGATAAATGCTGAACAGTGGTAATTAAAAAAAGATACACAGATTTGTTAAATTAAGGCTGTTTTTATTACCCCGTGGTTCATTTTTTTTTTTAAATCATATTAAGTGTGTTTTATTTCAATGATTCAAGCCCTTTTTAGTCAAGATGGAATTAGGAGCAAATTTATAAATTCAATTATAGTCCCATCAACTGTGTTTCTATGCTTTTTATTCCACAGTGGAAATCACAAATGAGTCTATGAAGGCTTAAACCTCCACCCCTCTCAGTATACGAGGCTTAAAGCGATAGACTTTCTGCCTGGATTATGGCTTGTACTATACTCTCCACAGCATGTCCTTGGCTCATATTCCAGCATTAAATGAAATAGTGGAACTTTGCATGAGAGATACAGCCAGCAGCCACCAGACGCCAAAACAGACACTGACAGTGAAAGAGGGGGAAGCCCTGGATTTGAAAAATACCCTTGTGCTTATCCAGCTATGTGTTTCCTATCAAAACTGCATTTGTTTTGATTCTTCCATCAATATTTCCGATAAAACATAGTGAAATTGGCTCAGAGGGAGAGGAGCTCAAAGTGTACGAAACATTAGAAAACTTCTGGCAAGGCGTTTTAAACTCCAGTACAAGCAAATATTGGCTCGCTCCCACGACAACCAGTCCAAAGCCTGGCCATTTGGCCCACACACCGCTTCGGGACTCTAAAGACTTATCAGTGTTTCCAGAGCAAAATGAATAAAGCTTTAGGAACGAATCCAGTTATAGTCCTGATAATCAATCAACTACAATACAAAGGAAACTATTGACATTTAACTATCCAGAAAAAAACACTGCTAAGCCACAAAGTCATCATCAAGTGTGTGTTTGTGTGGATGAATAGTGAGGAAAATAATGATTAATTATTTGAATCAAAGTTTTTCCTATGGGCAGCTCTGCTTGTGACTCTGACACTGTCAAATACATGAGCCCATTGAAGATTTACAACCTCATCAAAAGACATGTAACTAAAGTATAATTGAATCCATAATCTTGCTCTTAATAACCATGGATGGATTACTGAACAGGCCTACCAGCCAGAAACACAGCCTGTTTAAAGCAACTGTTACTGTAACTTTTCTCTTGTTGGAAAGTCAATGAAACATCCACAAATAGATACAAAAAGGCACAAAACAACCACAAAGACAAGAAAAGTGCCCTTAAAGACATGTTAAATGACCACAGAGAGAAGAAAAGTGACCAGATAGATTTGCAAAACGACTGGAAAGACCTCAAAAAGGCCCAATGTAACCATGAATACATACAATATGACCACTAAGAGACATTAAATGACCACAAAAATGCAAAGGACTACAAAGTGATAAACAAGAGATGTAAAATTACCAAAAGAGATGCAAAATAACCTTAAAGAAAGGACCATAAATGATGCAAAATGACTAGAAAGACCACTAAAGCACAATGTAACCATAAAAAGATACAAAATGACCACTTAGAGACATAAAATTACTACAAAAAGGCAAAAGGACTATGTTGTACCAAGAGATACATGATGACCCTAGAGATGTTACCTCAAACAGATGTAAAATGACCACAAAGAGACCCAGAAACCCTCGAAAAAATGCTTAATGACACCAAAGAACCATAAAATGATTACTAAGAGAGGCAAATCAACCACAAAGAGTGACAACAATAACAACAATTGGACAAAAAACAGCCACAAAATGACACAAATTACCTATTTCAATCTATGGGTCTTGCTCTTACATAGGAGGAATGGGGCATCAATTACATTTCCACGCTCCGCAGCCCATTCTCCCATCATCTGTCATGTTAGCAACCAATCTACATGCCAATGATGCCATGATATAACCAACAATATGAAGAATTATTAAATTATTTCATCCTTGTATTATGGAGAGATGGTGACAGATTCCAGAGAAGGCTGCCATGCCATTCCCACTCACATGGTCTATTAGACAATATACCGTAAATCTCAGTGAAGACTAATGCCTTTAATTAAACCACAATGACATCAGCAGCATGCCACACTTATGCAGAAAGTATGACCAATTCATCAACGATTACTGTACAAAATCCATCAAAACGCTGGGAGTCAGCCAGTAAACATGTCAGATTATGCAATAAACAATGCCAGCTCATTCAATAAACATTTCATCATTGTAGTCATCCTGTTTTGGACTAATCGCCTGGAGATGTAATCCTGCTGGCGTGAATAGCAGAAACGCCCTCAAACTGAAACCTCGGTCTTGGCTTGGCAGCACAACTATCTTGGATCATCAGCAGTGATGGATGATCCTCCGGGAAAAGGAGTAGGTTAATGGGGTTGTCAGCACAGCACGCTCACTTTGAACTGCTGTGCAACATGATATTTCTGTGCATGTTCGGTGTTCGAAAATAAATAATAAAACGTGCATTTGCAAACATGTTTTGGCATCAATCGGTCCTGATTTACTGTCTGACATTATCAAACCACAGATTTCCACCATTGGCAGCTCTCTCTTGCTCCGCTGTCTCTTTCCTCTTCAGATGAGGAGGAGGACTGCATTAAAGTAAACACAGATAAATACACTGAGGTCATCTCAAGACTTTTCCACTCATGCTGATGTGTGAACTAATGAACTATAAATATCTGAAGCAAAGCTGCAAAAAAAGGAGGGAAAAAAAACCTTGGAACAAGACTACAAGGCTTGTTTTGTTTTCAAAATATGCAATGGAAAAGAGCTTTTCCACTCTTTGTTGAAATAATTGTGGAGGTTTTGGTGGATGGAATTGACACAGAATAACAGAGTCATGTTTGTTTGTCTTGAGCTGCTCTACAGACTGTTAATACCCCTGACTAAAGAAGGGTATAAACTTTTAAAGAGGCAATGTGTCATTGCTGGCACGATGCAGAAACGTAGGGGGCAGCATTTCACCTCGAGCAAGGGTTGCGAGATTTACTAATTCTAGCCATGAGGCTGGTCAAAAATGTTAGACATGCAATAAACCTTGCAATATCCTCGAACATGTATAAATATATATATATATACATTTGCATTTATGAGACTATTGCAATGGTCAGGTCACCAGTAAAATTTCCTTATTTGGGCACCTCATCCACCCTTAGCTCTTATTGCAACACACCCAATTTTGCAATTTCATGACTATTTTGTCACCCCACATATATGCAGAATATTCATGTTAATGCCAGTTTCCCTTGCCAAAATGTACATTGTAGCTACCTCTGGAGTGTTAATTAACCCTATTATCAACAAGATAACGTGACACCAGGATGGCACAGTACCAGTGGAGGCCTTCTGTCATGTAGTTTCATATTATATCATTGTCTTCACTCTCGTTTTAAAATTGAGGGTTAATCGGATGTTTCATTGGATCCTTTCACCTATCATACTGGGTGCTTCTCAAACTTGGCTGCAGCAGTTTCACAATAACTGCAGGAGGGGAGGTATCAGATTACTATTTTTAACTTGTTTAAGTACAGTACATTGTTTTCTTGTGTAAATACATTTAACTTGTATTATGATTTTGATAGAAGTCAGTAAGTAAATTGGTGTATTTAATCCAACCCCTCTAGCCATATTTTACACATTGCACCTTTTATATTTGGTGAAATATATATCTTTAAACCTTCCATGTGTCCATGTGATAGCCTTTCTTGGTGATTTTATGCAGCTCTTGCGAACTGTATTTCAGAATCTCAGGTTTCTTTTCTGGAAGAGAAGAGGTGGGAGGGGAGACTTGGCTTCCTGCACAGTGGTGACAGAGCCGGATGCTTTATAGCCCCTTCGTGAAACAGCCACCTTCATTTAAGGCAATGAAGTGTGAAAATGTCTCTGAGCTTCATGCCAGCATGAAGAACAGAGGGTTTGAAATAATTGACTTGGTGACCACAGCTGAACCGACCTATATTAGCACTATGGGAATATCCACAACCTGAGACTGAATGTCTACGGTCATCCAGCAGGAGCCTCTTTGATCCCATCCTTCTCTGGAGTAATCCCATCTCATCGGTCCACAAGAGGAGTCACCCCGTAGCCCAGAGGTTGAGATCCATGCCGGGAATCATTCTCTGGCAATTTCCCCTCCATCTTGGCGGCCTCCGCGCTGGTCTCTCGGCTCTCACACTTTATATCCCCCTGTCAGATACAATGGAGCAACAGCTGTCTTCTCCTCCCATGTGGGGCAGCTCCATCCCATCCTTCTCCTCCTTCACTCAGTCTTTACCGACCTATATGTGTCAGCGACCATCTTTCCATCAACCTGATCCTCGTTCAACTTCCTCAAGTGGTTTAAATTCATCTGTCTTGTCCTCTAATCTCCTCTTTTTCCCCGTCATGAATCTGCACATGACATGTGGCCATGTTTTGTCTGGCTCAGCAGCAGTTTCCAGACCATATGTCATCATGAAGTGTTGTAGTGGTAAATAATGTTTTGTATTAGAAAGAGCATGAGCACATATAAATGGGACTTAAAAGCAGTTGCGAGTACAGATCATCTAACAGTGCGGAGAGCTTTAAACTCTGACATGTGTGTCTTTTACTATAGTATCTATGACATAAGAAAGCAAGCATTGCATAACATGTTTGACTCTTAAAGCAAGGCTGGGATCCAAGAAGAACAGAGATACAGACGTTTAACTCTCCTCCCCAAGCAAAACACACATTCTTTCCTTTCATCTGTTTCCCAAAGCTGCACACTGAGATTTGTCTGCTAGCCAAGTCCAGCCAGCAAGTTACACACTGGAAGCAGCCTTTTCTGCACCGTGCTTCATATAGACTCCAGTCTGCTCACCTCAAATCACTTTTACTGCCATCAAAAGTCTTCAAAGAGACACACAAGTTTAACTCGCAAAACAGAGCATTGCTGGGAAGCACAGAGTCAGAGATGGAAAGCCAAAGTTCAGCTTGAATGCACGTGTGTGCAGTGAGATAATGAGACAATATGGAAAACGTTTGTGGAATATTTGCAGTTTCCAAGAATATCGTGAGAATCCTAATCAGAGGGAGGCTCAACGTGAAATAATCTACTTCTACTATACTTTATGGCATGTTGGAGAGGAAAACAGTGCAAACAGGAGGCTCAGGGGTCTGGGAGTTCTGATAATGGTTCTAGTATGTTAATGTTTTATGTGGCTTGCAATGTCCAGAAATGAACTGTCTGTGTTTCATTTTCTCTCTGCAGGTGGTTTGATAAAATCCATTAATATGTGCTGTAATGTGTAACAATGAAAATTTATTTTTCAAGTACAATGAATGAAAATAATTACCCAACTTGCAAGTTCATCAGGCTGTCTGCTTGGTGGGCATAATTCCAGGAAATTCATCCCACCAGGTTGTCTACAAGTCTGACCCCTGACCCCCAACCTGAAAACACTTTCATTAAAACCTGTGACCTGTTTCATTGTGTCTGCTCGGTTCATTTAGGGGAAATGTGGACAAACCACAGGGATCATAAAAACTTCCTAATCGAGGTGCTTTGCAACCCTGACAGGTGGCTTGAGACAGGAGAGCTGATTTTTCCTTTTAGGTTTAAGGGCTTAACAGCAGTCAAAATCTGATATGAGCTGCTTTCATTTCAAGATATAAAATATATGTATTTCGAAATATAATTCCAAACTATAAGATTGAAATTCAATGAAAACACAGAAATACGGTTCATTTTTGGCAAAACAACAAATATGGTACATAGTTCTTTATATAAAACCTTGGAACTAGATCTGAAATAAAATCTGTAATTAACTCCCTCCTCCTCTCTATTGAAAGCCAAATGTGGTAATCATATGCAACTAGTAATCATGGTTTGCACAGCTGATATCAATATAAAAGAAAAGGAGGAAAGATGTCTGAAGAAATGCACTTGAAATTTGCTGCCCTTACCTTTTTAATTAAATTAGGATAAATGTTATTTATAGTACCTTATCATAACAAAGTTGTGTCAAACTCTCTTTTCATATAGAGCAAGTCAAGACCATACAAAATCCACCCATGAGCAAGCACTAGGAAAATCCCCTTCAACAGGCAGAAAGTTCAGGCTTATCTGAATACCACTTTTGTTCATCTTCTTCTCTGTATGTATTTAGTGATTTCTGCACACCAGAAACCCCCAACCTCCTTTAAGATGTTGCAGACAACATGTGTCAAACTGAATCCATCACTGAACAAACTCTGCAGCCACTAGTTGCCTCAATATGGCTATGAAACTCATTCTCTTGTCATTTGTCCTTGAAAGAAAAATCCATCTTACTAACTGTGACATACTGTCCTTTCAAGCGTATCCCAGCATGCATTTGGCAGAAGGCAGAGAAAAACCATGGAAAAGCCATCAGTGCATCACAGGACTAACATAGACAGATAATTACACTTGTGTTCACTTTAACTTGCATGGGTTTAAGACTGTGGGAGGACACCCACAAGAGAGGAGAAGCAAATACTTCACTTTTCATGCATTCGATAGTGTTTCTTGGACTTCTCAGGGGGAGACAATAACACTGATGCAAGCATCACCTACCTCTGCTTCTGCGGGGAGTTGAGGGGCCAGAGAGAACTATCCCAGCGATGAAGACCAGGAGGAGAAGGGTCAGAAAGCGGTGTGAGTGTTGCTGCATCTCCATCATCTTCTCTGCTGTGATCTCAAGTGAAACAAGCTGCCCGTGATCTAGATGAGCTCAATTCAGCGTGAGACACAGAAATAAGCTTCTGTCACTCAGCGCTGATTGAATGAATTTTTGCGAACAGGTTGAGTTAATGTGCTGCAGCTGCAGGAGTCGGGCTTGGTGTTTTCTGGAGTGGCTGGACTACTTCTCTGAGCTGGTGGCTCTCAGGACTAGTGCAGCTCACTGGACTGGACTTCTGGCTGCCCCTGCACCATCTATACCTCTCTATAATGGAGGGAGGGAACAGACAGAGACAGACACACCCACTCCCATTACCCTCCCCCAGCTCTCCTTTTCTTTCATTCTCCATCTCACACTCTTTTTCTCTGGAAAAGGAGTGAAGGTTTTTCGCCAAGCTCCCCCCCTCCCCTGAGTCTCTGTTTTTTTTTTCTTTCTTTCTCTCTCACTGTTGAGTCTGGTGTGTCCCCACCAATCCTAGTTTCCATTGACAGAGGCCTTCTGACACTTTTCATTGTTCTCAGTCATTCTCTTTCTTCTAACTCGGTCTCCGTCTCTTTCTTGTCTTACACTGAGTACCCTAAGATCCTGGTTTTGATATTCCGGTTATGACATTTACATCTGGCTATGAACACATTATCCTGATATCATGCACATTTCTAATCTTCTGTGCACCCACTTTATTACCACACAAGAAAATAAGTCTTCAAAAATTCTGCAAAACCTCTTGATTTCATAAATTGCCTGCCTACAATATCTGTGCATGGCAACTACAATACAGTACGGAAACTAAAAACACTTGTTTCAGAGTCTTACAATTGCTAAAATGTGAGCATCAATAACCACCAACCAAACCTCCACACTTTCACTTTCTGTCTCATTATATGAAGGGCAGAAGACCTCCCAGTCTCAGTTCTACCAGGGTTTAAAAAGTCAAAACCATCAGTTTAATATTTTGCACCCTCAGTTGAAATTTGAATGCTGACACTGTAAATATGAGCACATTTGGGTTCACTGAATCAGCTCTTCAGTCATACCCAATTTATGCAATTGTCATAACCAATTTATGCAGTTGGGTATGACAAAAGTCTACATGGTTGCTGCCAAAACCTGCATGGGATAAACATATAGTGGGCATGTATGTAAAGAGGAGACTCGTGACCCATCATCAGGCTGTCTCATTCTTCAAGAGATTCTACCAGACTAACTGAATTTCCCCTTGGGGATGAATAAACTAATTTTGATTTGATTGATTGATTTGATTGAACACATTTTCATTTAGATATCTTGAGGTCAGAGGTCAAGGGATTCCTTTGAAAATGGCCATGCCAACATCAGTCCCCTTTCCGACAAGCTAGTATGACCAATGACCAAACCTACCTTGGAACCGGCATTGTTGTTAATAAATTCACATACACACAGACAAAACTTTAATAAGAAACACGTGTAAAGCCCCAGAAAGAGGAACGAAGGACAGCTGACATGAATAACAATAGTTAAATCATAATAATAAGAAAAAGAATGACAATATATAGTATATGGTAGGGCCTGAACCACATAAACCAATCTGTCAGTCTGTTTCTATGAAGACAAGTGATGTAATGAAGTCTTATCCAGGTTTCTGGAACCAGGATTCAGCGTTTGCACACAAAAACCCTGGGATACTCTAAAAATACAAATGGAATCTGGGGTCATAGAGCAGCTCTACACACATGCACTGTATTAATGAGTTTATGGTAAATGGTAAATGGGGTGCACTTATAAAGCGATTTTATCCAAAGCGCTTTACACTACACACTACGCTCATTCACCCATTCACACACACATTCATAATGGTGGCTGAGGCTACCAGGGCACACTGCCACCATTGGGAATTCATTCACACACCGATGAACGCAGCATCGGGAGCAATTTGGGGTTCAGTATCTTGCTCAAGGATACTTCGACATGTAGCTGGACAAAAGCTCTACAAACTGAGCCACAGCCGTTTATGTATAAGGAGTTTATTATTTGTTATATGTGCTTACTTAAATGTACTCTTTCACCTCTTTCTGTCTTTTAAATATAAAACACACACATATGCAGCCCACAAATTGTATGTCTCTCATTAGCTAGTCCACGGGCCAAACCTTAATTCAAGTCTGATCATGCACATAAACCTTAAACCAATGCAGTAACCCTAAAATAAGCTGTTAAAGTTGGGAGGGCCAACGTTTTGGAACCCAGAACAGAAGATAGTCCCCACAGTATGAGTGGGCTTTCAGATGCAGGTCCCCACAACAACATATAAACACGAACACACGCTCCTGTCAAGAGAATTTGAAGAGTAATTGAAACAGTCATGTAAGCTGTGTGTTTCCAAAAAGTTATGAGTGTACGGAGTGTGGCTGCCATTATATTCCATGGAAACAATGTCTCTCATCATCCTATCTATAAATATATTCTCTGCCAAAGACAAAAAAACACATTAACATCACGTGTGCCGCAGACCAGCTGACAAAAACATGGCGTTTGCAGCCATGTGTCGCACACTCAGACATGACTCTCTGGTGCATCACAAACAGATGGTGACAGCGTTGCATCGTGGTCTTTCTTTGAAGTCAAACTCATGGTATATTATTGTTTATAGCCAGAGTTCAGTTTGTGTGTGTGTGTGTGTGTGTGTGTGTGTGTGTGTGTGTGTGCGTGTGTGTGTGTTTGTTTCCTAGAGCCGGTTTGAATCCTGGTCAGCCAAAAACTCTCACTCGCCAGAACTGGGCCTCAAGGACGAGGAGTGTGTGCGTTTGTGCAAGGCGCACACATTTCTGCTTGCACGTGCATGTGTGTGTGTGAATAGTCCCGACATCTCCACCCTCCGATGCAGTTGATCATATCCCACATGTCTTCACACGAGACAGGAAATGATGTTGCGCGCCAGAGGAGGTGTGTCTCCTGAGGAAGTCCCTGAACAGATTGTTGCAGTGGAACCCCGGCCTTCATCACGCCAGATCCCATTAAACACAGATGAATCATAAAGCGCATTCTGTGAAAATGATTTTTTTTTTTCAAGTTTGGGGTGTAACCAGTTTGACCGAAGCAAAGTCTATGAGGTCACAGCATCTCCATGATGAGGGGAGACACGGCAGATAAATACGACCACATTGATGACACAATATTGTGTGTTTGTTTTCACAATCGGGGACAATTTTCTGCTTTCTTTTATCTTCATCTCCTCTTCCACGTGGTGGAAAGTAACATTCACTCAAGTACTGTAATAAAGTAAATTTGTATTTTGTTTGAGTATCTCAATGTTATGCAACTTTTACTTCTACTCAGTCACATTTCAGAGGGGGATATTTTTCTATTTACACCTATAATAGGCCTAAAATAAAATACAATGCACTGTTAAACATTAAACCAGTGGTTCAAACTTTTGGGGGTTTGTGACCCCTCCAGATGTCTCCACCAAAGAGAGATCCCTCCTTTAAACTTCTCAGATGGTTTCATTTAAGTAACTGTTTGATTTCCAAAGTGGTAAAATTATCCAAATCTCAAAAAAAAGAGAGAAAGAAAAACTGTTATACAGACTTTTGGAGCAGAACTTTCTTCTTTCCTCTCCAGTTAATCATCTCATGAACCCTACATTAGTAACTACTGGACTAAACTTCCTCTGCATGCTTAAAGAGTGATGCTTAATCTGCTCATGTAGGTGGAGGGCATCTTACGATATGATCAGTCGCAACGCCAAATTGAGCCAGGGGCCTAAAGGGGCTACATTAAATTTTAGCATATCTTGAGTGAATACTATTGCAGCGCTAAAATCCCTCTGCAGACAGTATTAAAACTTGGGAATTTACTCAAAACATTTTGGGGAGTTCAAGCCACAATAGGTGTTTCTAGGACCAGATTTTGCCATGAAGACACATGTTTATCCACTAAATTTTATCCCTCCTTTTTTATTTTTTAGATGCACAACTATTTCTTGAGGCTTTCAGGGTCCTTTTTATAATTGCAGGTGAGTGTTTCAGGTCTTTAGATTTCCCGTCATTACTTCTGCTAAGGAAGTTGAAAACAGTAAGAAAGAAACAGAAACAGAAAGTTTGGGTTTTTTGTTTGTCAGCAGGATTATGGGAAAAACTACTGGCCTGGAATTTTTGAAACTTGGTGGAAGGGTGAAGCACGGGCAAAAGGAAAACCCTTCCAACTTTGGAGCTGATCTGAATCACAGGACATGTACACAAATAGTTTTTGAGTTTTGTTAACATTGTGAGATACGGTATGGCCTTGGAGGAGGTCTGCACTCTCTGAACGTCCTCCTAGTTTTACTCATCAGCAGATTGCTCTACTTCATTGTTCTACATTGAAGGAATACATGCATATTAACATTTTTTATAACATTTAAGCCCTAAAATATTTCCACTCTACATTTGCTGTCGACATTTTCTGTCCTTCCTGCAAGAAATCAGAATTAATTGAATGTTTTTCTCTCTCACTTTGTCTTTAATCAGTGTTTTTATCCTCCTTTTCTCAATCTGGTACCTTTTATTTCCCTCTTGCAACCACAACTCTTTTCCAGCTCTTCTTTCTCCCCTCTGGGTTTGTTACGGATGCGTAGGAGAATGGGTCAGGCACACTGTCCGCGCTCTGCTTTTGTCATCACAGATATGTCATTCCTTTCCTTCTATTTTATTGCTTTTCATCACATCATCAGCACCACCTGCCAACATGCGCCACGCAGCAGGAAAACTGTGTCAGCAATGGGTATAAAATATATCGACACACACATCCATTTATGTGCACTGTATGTCACTTCCTGATCAGTTGATTATACTGAGGGAAACAATCATCCATTATAGCCACTAGGCTCCTTTAAGAAGGATCACCTTTACTCAGGTGGAAAAACACTCACCAATATCTGAACCTGACATGCTAAAACTTTAAGATCATGACGTTTTTTGTTTTTTTTGCATCCTCCTGGATTTCTTCCTTCCAGTAGGTGCAGGAGATTGGAAAATGTTTGCTGCTGCGGCCAAGAGCAGAAGGTCTTTCACAGCTCAGTCGAGTGTGTGCAAGTCTCCTCACCAGGACTGGTTGTGATTTTGAGTATGGAAAAAGACAATAATTTAGATTTTTTTTTTCCACTCACTTTTTCCAATCTGCTGATGCCATGAATGGAGTGGCTTATTAAATTACAGACTTCCATACCAGGTCGGCACAGTTCGAGGATAAAACTGTTGCAGACACATATTCATACTTCTCATACTCCACTTCATGCCACACCATTTAAATAACGATCCTCTGTCATCACTACATCTCCACGTTTCTATATTATACCCTCTATACTGATACATTTATTGAAGGACGGCTTCTAAACCTGCTCTGTTTTTGGAAATTTATTATGTGCCTGTCAGGATGTGTGGTAGTGCAGCAAGTCTGGTTTTCATGCCAGATAAACGAGCTCTGCACTGCATTCTGAAGCAAAGCGGAAAATATGATGTATGGAAATATTCTTCCAAATATTCACACAGGGGTCACGGACTCATTCAGTTTCACTTACACACCCATTATGTGCACACACACACTTTTCTTCTTGCATGTGTAGATAATAGCAGATCACTGTCATGTTGCTGATAATGAGATTAAGTCATAAATTTTAAAATCGCAGCGGTGCCTGGATCCACACTGAGGATGACTTCATTGCTGATTACTGTAACAGTCGTGTGGTTGTTTCTTAACAGCAACACAATCTTAAAACTTCACATACTCCCACACGGAGCAGGTGAACAACATATGTGCATCTTTTTGCAGATTTCTGAAAAGTCAAAACAACTGACAACTCTCTACACCACAGACCATGACCAGTTATTCCTCTATAAAAATGAGACCCACAACTACGATTTGATGGCGTTTGACAGACAGGCCGGTGATATTGCCAACTGCCATGTGGCAATCAGCAAATCTTTCTTTTTGGAAAGCTCAGGGGGACAGCAGTGTTGTGGATGATGAAGCAGAAGGATTTAGGGAGACTAGAAGGACAGAGAGAAGAGACAAATATAATTCATCCACTCTAAATTTGTCTCAGAGAGCAGAAGAGGGGCGACCAAAAACCTCAATGTGGTTCTCATTTCGTGTGCCTTTCTTCGCGTATTTGCGCGCTTCCTCTGCCTGTGCAAGCACACATGTATGTGAGCGCGCTCGAACCGGATGGATCCTCCATCTGAAAGATAAATAACCACATTACATGGAAGGATCAGGCGCGCAGCTTAGAACTGACAGCAGATAGGATGCTAGACAAATCCACAGGCATTAAGTAAGAATCTGGCTCTGATTCGCCGATACAAAAACACACAGATGTCTGCATTATCACTCTTTACACACTTTCTGCTCTTTTAACCAATATTTCACTCCCAATAGTTTGAACAGTCCTGCAATATAAATGAAATTCACGATAACCTCTGTACACATGCTCTCTTTCAGTCGAAAAAGGAATAGTTTAAAGTTAAAATCTCAACGATCTCAGTTCTGTTCTCAGTATGCTGCTTGTCATGCATAAGAAGTGAAGATCAAGACAATTGAAACAAAAAGCAGGATGTGCACCACTTGTCATCCTGGTAACACTGCCCAGAGACCCGATTAGTTATACGGTAAATGCCAGGGCTTAGTGGCCTTATTTCGAAAGATAGTGACTCAACAGACATTTAAAGGAATAAATGCTCTCTTGCAAAAAGTTAGTTGACAAGATGATACCACTCTTTTGTCTGCATCTATGAGATACCACACTGGTTGGTTGGTGCTTCCTCTTCCACTAACCTGACAGCAGACTTACAAGGCTTTTACTTTCATATGCTTCATCACCGGTAAAAAATAAAACTTTCCAGAAATGTCAAGATGTTTTTTAGGCAACTGGACTGGTTACAGTATTGCTTTGAGACAGTGAACTTAGCTTAGCAAGGAGATTAGAAGCCCCTTAGGCTTTTTGGGTTTTGTACAGATTAAAGAAACAAAAAACAATGTGTTAATACCTGAACTTTAGAGGTGTTGGTAGGTGGGTCAGGCTAGCAGTTTCGCCAATTGTGGTCTTAATGCTAAGCTAAGCTAAGCTAAGCATGAAAGTAAATCAATTATTCATTTAAAAGGAGCAGCATTACTCAGGCGAAAGCAGAAAACATTCCTGCTCAGTGAATAAGAGGAAAAGTATGTATGAAATGAAAAAACAAACATAAGTTGAGACTCAATGAGGTGTGTTATTATCCACTCAACCATCATATATTACAGTGCATACTGCATTCTCCATGATTCCACTACTCCATTAAGCATCCAAATGCAAAACACAGACCCGTCAAACAGGGAAGACAGTGCATCCTTGACAATAGTTAAAACAGCGATACTTTACGTAACACATTTATGACTAAAATCACAAAGCAGATGCACATCATGCAAAAGTCATTTTCAGGCCCTGACACGCTGAAAAGTGCTCACCTCTGCTTCATTTCAAGTAAAAATCCAGCATCATATTCAGTTTTAAGGTTAAGACACATTTCTGAAATAATGTTTTATGGTGGAACATTGGCGGGCTGTGAGAGGGCAGGCTTGTACTGTAGCTGCACACAAGAATGGGTCAGTGTGCACACAGTGGAGCAAACACAGGAGGCGTTCAAAAGCCAACACATAAATTGTTTAGATGTGTTTGTACACAGCGCTTCATTCCTTACCTGCACTTTATAGTTTGTGTTATTGTCAGAGCTAACACTGAGCTTTGGTCTCCAGAAATAAAACAAACATGGCGAGGTGACGTCAGTACAGCAGCGGCTACAGTCTCACCCAGGAAAAAAGTCTGGAAGAAGTAGTGGTGGCAAGTTTAATGTATTTTTAATGTTTTCTTTCGCTCACAGTGACACATCGCCCCATGCTAAGGCCTGTCACTCGCCGATGGGAAAATAAGTTATTAGAAAGAAGTTCAACGACTGACAGAGAGAAAAGAAGGACCTCTGATTGAAGTGAGTTTGTTTTCCTGGCTTGGTAATATGATTGTACTAAAGCCTTCTTTGGTCTCGGCTCCATCTTTGTTCCTCTGGGTGATTACAAGATAAATAAACCACAGGATCAAACTAAGACAGGCTCTGGAAGACAGAGGACAGGAGGGATTTGGACATATTTAGCACAACCTCGCTCAGTAGGTGAAAGCAAACGGGATGCCAGTGCAGTGGACTGTGGAAAATAATCACCCAATCCACACACATCACATCACTTCACACTTACTGAACAGAATACAATCGCAGCACTTTACAGTAAATGATGTAGCAGCTCAAAAACGGCACTTTGTAGAGAAACTAATTGCTCCTTTTTCCATTTTTCTATCCATTCATTTATCTGTTAAAACATCTGGACTGTGAGGTAGAAGAGAAATAAAATTTAAAAAAAACTGTACCTGGATTTAAACCAGACTGAATCAACATGTGACAGATGATAAAGTAAGAGGCACTATATGGATACACAGTGGTCCTTGTTCAACCTCACAGGAGATACATATAACTCTCAACAGGTGTCTCATAGGGTTTCATCTATTCGTCTTTATGTCAAACAGTGGAAGGTTACTGCATCATGCGCTGGCATGATATTCATGAATGATATATTGATGGAACAAGAGAAGAAGAGGCAGAAAGAATAAAACATTTTAAGCCATAGAAAACAATAATAGGAGGTTCAGCGCCCAGTGTGAAACAGAAGAAGTAAAGACAGAAGTATGTCTTTGAAAAGAATGTTAAAATTGCTCCATCTTTGCACAAAATAATCAGGATGTACCTCTCCCATCAACAAAATAGTTTATTCAAAATGACTTATCATCACACACTCTTTGTTATTGCTGCACAATATTGTTATACGTGGAAAAGAATCTTTTACTTGAAAGTAGCAATACAACAGGTAGAAATACTCTATGTATTTGTGATCTTACTAAAGTAAAAGTACAAACGTTTCAGCATAAATATATACTTAAAGTACCAAAAGTATTTGATTTCACTTTATTGACATTGCACATAGGACAGGCACCGTACAAAGACAATGAGATGCCGTTTCGCCCATTTCTATGGAAGCCAAGAAAGAAAAAGCTTGCAGTTTTTCTTTTTCTTCAAGATTGTGATTTAAGCAACCCATTATCATGAGAAATAAAAAGGTTAATTCCTCTACTTACTTATAATGTTTATCAGAGATCAGGAGTGCCATGCCACCATGCACGTTGGTCACGCCAGATATCACTCAAAACTGTAGTGCACCCATATACTGATATTTATGGTAAATGCATGCCGATGCATGAGCTGACGTGATGGACATGGTAAAGTTAGCAGAAAGTTACACGTGGGACTCAGAATTCGGTGTTGGAAAAAGGGTATATACAAAATGTTGAAACTAGAAGGGCACTCGAGAGCGAAGACATTCACCAAGGTCATGTCTAATCTCGCTATGTTAACATTCCAACTTGGGAGGGTATTTACGTGAATTTTCCCAGTTGGGATCTCATTTTTACACTATTTTTGCACAAATGCCCTATCTCACAATGTTGAAGTGAAGTGAAAAACAACTTCTCTATCTGCCTTGTGATTCAAATCAACTCAAAAATGTAATGGGTTGTTTGTTGTCACATTCATGTTCATTCATCCTTCCACCAAGTTACATGAAAATCCAGCCAGTAGTTTGTCTTTAATCCTCCTCACAGACAGACAAACAGGCCGAGCCAAAGGCATGACCACTTTGGCAGAGGCACTAACATTAATTGGTTTATTCACAGTAAGTATAAACATGTAACTGGCATCAAAAAAAGTATTAATTAATTCCTGACAATGAGGGATACATGAGTTCAGGTCTGACTTCAAACAGACACAATACCAAGTCTTTTATTGCTGGACTTTTTAGTACTTATATAAATGCACTTACTGACTTTCCACCACTCCTAATAAAAACCAGTGATAGCTGAAAGGACTTAGATAAGTGGGATTTGTTCGCAGTCACCCTCTGACACTCATCATATCCAGACTTTAGTCTGCGTCAAGTGTGTGCTGAGTCCAATCAGCACGGACTCTTCTGCATATTTTTTTAAGTAAAAACAGTCATTAGCAGCATGTGAAGTGAATCTAAAGGACAGCAGATGATGAGCCAGTAAAGCGAAAACTTTGCTTGAAGCAGCATTCCTGTTGCAAAGGGATATCCTCAAACTGACAGGGAAACTCTAGCGCCAATGGTCTGCGGTTGTTTACTATGTTTTCAATCTCCTCTAATGACAAAAACACTCTATTCTCATCCACATGGACTAACATGAAGAGTGGATTTTCTGCTCTGCAGGGGAGGATTACAAATGATACAAGCTGGGGAAGAATTGGCTTCCATACAAAGGCACAGAAACTGTAACTGGATGCATTTTGGAAAATATTCAACATAATGATAATAATCAGCACCACCCTGCAGCTTCAAGAGCAGCAACAAATCCTTTCACACAATGCAAATGGATATGAGGGATTACACACTGTTTTACAATGAGAGCAGGCATTGTGAGATGAGGACTATCATTCTGCAGAGACCTTTAAATGAGAAAGACTAAACCTCAGAGTTAGTGTACCTCATGCAGCATGAACTCAAAGCTGGGGGCGATGATACTTAAGTTATTATTAATCCTTTGGTCCATAGAAACAAATGACATGTCGGTGGTTTTGCATGTTTTAGCCCATTAACTGCTGTTTTACTTTCCATTTTCCAAAGCGCACCATAAGGTTTTTTTAATTGATTTTCCTAACTTCCAGGCAGACATTGGTTTCAATTTGCTATAAAAAATGAACTTGCAGACTTTCAATCTGCTGGAGATGTGATCCATCACAAAGAACATTTTGTAACCTTTGAAGTAATTCTTTATCCATGTGATGTTATGATTGAGTGTTAATTTGATTTGTGCAGTTGGGTTTGTTTAAAAATGTTGGTGCGCTCCAGGAGGCTCCAACTTTTGGGGGTCAGCAGCTGTACAAAACAATATCCATATTTATTAGAAGAGAATAAGAGAAACTAAGAGCAGTTGCCCCTATGCACAGTTATGCTGTTCAGGCTACGAAAACGATCAAGCTTGGTCAGCTACACTGTCATTAAGTAGCTGTAGTCGTGTTGTTTGTGATATAGTTTTGTCGTCATAAGCTTTATGGCGAGTACAAGGCTACAAAGCTCTGGTTGGTCTGATAGATCCAGTATTTTTTTTCCACCGTTTTGTAGCCTAATGAATCTGGAGTGATGTCTTTTGGCTGCAGCAGTGCATCCCCTGGTCCTCGGAGCGGCCGGCCAAGGTTGAGCTCAGCAGGGGAGACACCAGTGGATTCATAGACAGCAGAGATGAAGGCAAGGTGTTTATCCCAGTGTTTGTTGTTCTCTCCAACATAAAAGGCAATCATGTTTTTTAGTTTTTGCTGATTCTCTAAGTTAGTTTGTGGGTGGTAGGCTGAATTCATTTTTTGCTTCACTCCTTAAAGATGGAGGAGACAAACTGGGATCCTTGGTCCGACAGGATGTAGTCGAGAACACCCCATCTGGTGAGGATTTCCTGGGCTCTGCAGTGGCTTTCCTCAGGGAGTACAACTCCACCCAGCGGGTATAGTAATCCACAAATACTAACAGATAGCCATGGAGCCCCTAGGAAAGGGCCCGCTCAAGTCTACCTCCAGCTTCTCTTAGGGTTTGCTCACCATGGTCTGCTGTAGTTTTCCTGCAACCTTCCGGCTCTCTACTTTAATTTGTAGTGCATCACGGTCATCACGAAGCGACAGTGAGTGGCATCAGTTGATAGTTTTATGTCACCGGCTTCCATTGAAAATAACTTGTGGGGCGGCTGTGGCTCTGTTGGTAGAGCACCCACTGATCAGAGGGCCCCTGACCATGGCAGCCTACATGTCAAGATACTGAACCCCAAATGTCTCCTAATGCTGTGTTCATTGATGTGAGAATGTATTCCTGATGGTGGCAAGTGGCGCCATGTAGTATAGAATGTGTGTGCTGTCTAAAGTGTACCAGTGTCGTTTGATTGGCTACGACTAGAAAAGCGCTGTACAAGTGCAGTCCATTTCCTTGTGGCCTGTTGCTTTGTCTGATGCCGCTGTCATCAAAAAAGCGAATAAATTCCCCTGAAAAGTAAAAGCATGTTGCTTCATGCAGAAGTTATAAAGCCTTCATTGTTGTGGCTTCATGGTCGAAAACAAGACCAACTCATACAGACTTTCCTCAGGCTAAAAAAAAATCTAATACAGGGACAAGTGAACGTTTGTCTTGTAGGGGCTTTGTTTTGTCTTTTTTTAACAACCATCCAGACACACCAGATTAATTTCAGAATTGGGGGAGGGGCACAAACTGTGAGTGACATTAAAAACACAAGACAACTTTATTGCTAATTTATCTTCTGTTCCAATCGCCACCAGCTGTCACCCACCCACCCAGAGGCTACACACACATTACTCTTAAACTAACTTGTTAAGTAAACATGTGGCTTGCACTTACAGCTTTGTCGCATGGTAGCACTCTCTTGGAGCATGACAGGTTGAGCGTTCCTGTCATTTTACAAGTTATTTTCTTCATCTAAAGTCGAAGGGACAACCGGCCCTTGGATCCCCAACTATCTGACGTCCTTGCAACAATGACTTCATCAGTTATCAAGAATATCTGTCAAAACAATGGGAACACAAGTGAAAACCATTAGTGATTCCTGGAAAGAACCCTAACTTCACCTTAATGTGCACGAGCGCTTCCAGCACCGAGCAGGAGAGTGACTGTGAACACACCTGAAAGGCTCCGACAGTAAATGGGAGTAGAAAAGGCTTCAATGAACTGTAGATACCCTGACTTCATGTGCAGCATGTGGGAGATATTCTCCATGGCAGCAGTGGAGGCCAGCTCCCTAATGACCATGCTAATGCCTGATTGCGTTTAATTTGATACAAATGAGCACATTATGCAGCAATTTACCAGGAGCGATTATTACATAATACCATAATACCCCCACTTCATTAACAGACATGGTATTATGACTGGCATGTCACATGAAACAGAAGTGTCCTCTCTTTCTATTTATCTCTGGGGATCGAATCTACTGTTAAGGAGAAAGAGTGCTGCTGCTGTAATAAACTATGATTCCCCCGAAAAACTGCTGAAAGATTCCTGACAGAAACAGGCCAACATCTAATTGGCCCTGGAGAAAAGCGAAGTTTTAACTCTCAACTCTTTTTTTTTTCATATATTATCCGTCCCTGTGTTTCCCATTAAAATAGTTTCCAGTCACTGAAAAGAGGATTTGAAACAGCCAGCCTCAGGTAGTACCTGCTGGAGCGTTTGCCAGACAGTCGGGCTGAACTTTAGACTCTGGTTCTGGTGCTGGACTCTTTCCAAAAAGCCTTCAACCTTATAAGTCTGGATTCATACCATTTATTTATTCATCTTTTTAATAGAAAACACACAATCCTCTATGCATGCAAAAGCTCTGTGTTTCAGAAAATGAAAGGTAATTGTCGTCAAAATCAGAAAAATAACATTGTGCACCATGTGCATCTATTGGATCATGTTTTCTCCATGAAAGGCTGCAAAAACAAGTCAGACATAATAGAAACAGACTGATAAAGATATTCATATGGACAATGTGCTATGCGTGAAATAAAACGTTTGACAGGAGAAGAAATGTACACCAAAATAGTTCCACCTGTTGGGGAATGTGACTTTCATCCAGCTGGAAAACTTCTGTTTTCTGTCTTGTTTATACATCTAAATAAGGGGGATAATGATGCAAAAGGATAATACAATGGTGAATGTTATAAAAGGTATGGATCATTACAATTGGCAACATTAATCTGACTGACCAGCATTTATAGCATGTTTTAAAAAATGCATGTTTGAGTGTCTGTTATTTTACTTTTGTATTTTTTATGTTGCTGCTGTTGTTTCTGATTTAAACATTATGGTTTTCATTTAGAGATCTATTTGTTTCTGCTTATGATTTCAGACTAACATTAATGGATTATGCACCAGTTTCTAATGTTAAATATACTTTCCTAATGTTTATCTCATTTTTAAATAGATACATTGTACATATCCTTAATTAAAAAATTAAAACATATCTATATTTTCAAATGTCTTCAAGTGTCCACTGGTTCAAAAATAATTGCTTTCATTTACTGAATTATTCACTTACTTATGATTTCCAGTTTCTCTTTATGGATTAGATACTGCATTTACAGTTTATTGTGTTTAATGTTTTTATTTTATTTTTACAAACAAATTCCTTTTTAATTGAATTTGACACCATTTTGTGGAAAGTCCCAACATTTACAGCTGCAAAACATATGTTTTAAAACTTTTTATTCTTTCTTTTTTTCTTTTATTTATGCTTCTTGACTGTTTGCAGTACTCACTGTTATCCTTTGTTTTGTCTTCTGTGATTATTGCTATACACGATACACAAAGGCAAATTCCCTTTATGAGAAATCCTGTAGTTTCTGATTCAGATTATTAGTATCTACAATAGACATGACATAAATGTGACATTTTTGGTGACTGAAACTAAATCAGATGTAATATTTATGCGAAGATCTTAAATCTTAAACTACATTAACAGCATACAACCGTTCAAAGCTTCCTGAACCTTCAAGTATGCTTTGGGAGAAGCATCTCAAAGTAAATATGTAGCTTAAGAAGATACTCTGAGATGGTTTTATGTCTTTTTGAAAAATCTAAGTGCTGCATGTTTAATATCAAACCATAAAGTTAAATCCATCGACATGAAAGTGTATTTCTGGGCTGTGCTTTATTGCTTTGATTCCAGTCCTTGGCGGACGTCTGGATAGTGGTTGCTGAGGCCGTAGAAGAAAGGACAGCTCAGCAGAGACATCTAGGTCTAATCGTGAGCAGGTGACCAGCAGGAGAACGGTGGACAGTTTGGAAAAACTGCCCCCACTTTCAAATGCCACAGTCACATCGACTGGCCTGTCTCCCTCACAGGCCGTTTTAATTTTCCATAACATTCCTTAATCCACCTGGCCGACTCTGCACACACCATACCCAGACACATGCAAACATACACACGCACGCACACGTGCATGCATGCGTGTGTGCGTACACACACACACACACACACACACACACACACAGATGCACACAATTTTACTTTTGCAGATGGATGTGTCTGGGCAGCTTTCACTGGTGCATGATGCACGCAAACCACAGCGTGTGTCAACAAACAGCAGAGACAGAGCCACAACAATCATAGAGTGAAGGACACACAGGGGTCTAACTTCTACACACACATAGA
Organism: Centropristis striata; assembly: GCF_030273125.1. Lineage (NCBI taxonomy): Eukaryota > Metazoa > Chordata > Actinopteri > Perciformes > Serranidae > Centropristis > Centropristis striata. The sequence continues at coordinate 15,158,497 of NC_081526.1, forward strand.
TGTATTGTGTTACACTACACATGATACAACATACAAGGACGGGTTGTTTATCTTCAGTTGACAGGTTGGTGTGTAAGCCACAATCTCTTGATTACACACACGCTGGTTAAAGCCTTGGAAGACGTGTTTGGGTAAAGGACCATCTGGTTTCCATATGTCTGTCAGAAACGACTCTTACTATTGGCTGGAAACCAAAAAATATCAGCATTGCAAAGCTCAGCAGTTGGCTGAAGGGCTCGTCGCTTCCTGAAGAGAACAGAGAGCCCTCTGATCTATTAAAAACCCAACACAAAGATGGATGCCTCATGAAAGTGCTGTTGCACCCAAGATTTTTTTTAAATGATTGCAGCTGAGCTTTAAAAAATCATGTTTTGCAGCACACAGCTCACTCCTATGATCTGATGGGGGATAATTGAGCAGAAGCACACTATTCTGGGAATACTGGGAAATTAAGCTATTTATAAATTCAGCTACAGTCCAAACGCATCGGTTATATTCCACACAACAAGGAGAAATACTGTATGCATAAACCAGAGGCCCTGCAGAAATATGCAGGATTATCCAACAAAATCTGCAACATTAGAGTTGCCATGAAGCTGCTACTGGTACATGTTTTGTACATTTGGTGTAACTGGAATGTAACCATTTTTTTTGTTTGTTTTTTTCATTTTTCCTGTTATTTTATTTCTAGGGAAACCGGAGATAGTTTGGAAAAGTATTTACAGAATCCAATTTCCTGAGAAGTTATTTTCCAGAAATTTACTGTATTATTTTACAGTTTTTTTTCTTGTTTTTTTCTGCATGAAATGGAAATGCCATTCTAAACATTTTACATTATTGTTCAATAACGTAATGGTCTTGAATGTTAAATTACCGTGAATTTTGTGTAAAAATAAAATATAAAAATCTATACATCATATTGTTGAATGTTAATTTAAGGCAACATTCAGTTTTCTTATAGTAAATTTTCAAAATTAACGTGAAAGCTATGTAAAAAAGAAATAATTCAAAAATGTGTTAAAGATCTGGCAGCAAAAGTTGCTAAATACTTACCGTCATATTACAGTCAAAATTATTATTATTATAAAGATATACATATGTTTATATATTTATTATTTTATTTTTTAAACACAGCTTTTTACTGTATATTATCCATCTTTTAAAGAAATTATCTGTTAAAAAAAAGTATTTTAACATTTTTTTTGTTTTTTACAGTGTAGATGAGAAGATGCATGCATGTCTCATCTAACCCTAACCCATCAGCAGCCAGTTAGCATAGCTTATAGCATAGAGAGTGGAAAAAGAGTAAAACTGTTCGCCTGACTCTCCTCAAAGGTATTAAAATCACTAAAACACTCAGAAACACATCTTGTTTATTTGGTCCCTATAAATAAACAAAGTGTAAAACAACACATTGGGGTTTTTTTCCGGAGGACTATGTGAGGTTATGTGTTGTTTTCTGGAGTCTCCTGGTTTCCTGGCAAAGCAGGAAGTTGCTGCACCCAGCCAAGAAAGTGTGACACATAATTCCCAGTAAAAACCACAACACATCTCTACACTTCCGTAGGTGGATTTCATTTCCAAAAAAATATCCAAAAAATCCTTCAAATAAGGGACGGTGCAATGCTGTTCAAAGCAAATGAGACTGTTTAAAATCAGAGATGAAAAACAATCTCAAGAGGTGACATAATTCCGCATTTCCATAAATCTCTTAGAGACACATGAAGATTAATTGAAATCAAATAATAGTCAGAGGTTAAGATGAGTTCAGGCACATGCTTTGAATAATATGAGGGTTCCCTCTGATCGGCTGAGGAGGAGCCAGATCTGTCCTTAAAGCTATCAGGTCAGAGATATCGACTCATCCAGCCAGTTGGACCTGAACACAGCCAGGAATGTGCCAGGCTATAATATCCTTTACGATTTTTAGACCCAGAAGAGAAAATAAAGTAGACGGAGAGGGTAAGCTGAGAAGAGGAGGAAGAGATGAGGGGAATCAGTTTGGACAGCGTGAAAATAAAACATAGAGAGCTGAGAGGAGGAAAGCAGCTAAGTGGATCAAGAAATTCTTTAAAAGGAGTATTGTAATCGCAGATGATTTAAAACATCCTCTCCCAGAATGTTATTTCTGCTTTAGATCGCTCGGTAAGCCACGATTTCCTCCTCGCAGCACCATGTATCTAAAACATTATCGCTGTCGACCGCAGAAATGATGAGAAAGGCCTCAACAGAAGGGCCAAGCTAAACAAACCCAGGGAGTGAAACACAGCAGAGGCTGATAGAAAAATATTTAGGAGAAATCTCTTCTCTGCTTGCTTTGGGATCCTTCCTCCATCTCCTTCGTCTGCACCCTAAGAGACATCAAACCCTCTGACACCAAACACTCTGTCACCCTGCTGCAGAGGTTATTGGTATTGAAGCATTCAATTCAGTTTCTTGTTGAGTTTGTTGAGAAGGCTGATATGCCTTCATCTGTAATATCAACAGCTCCTTTGCTTGGAATTGTCTGTTTCACCAAATTAAATTGTTTTTGTGGATTAATTACGTCATATTTTATTTAATTAAACTGAATTAAACTAGTGTTCGGTTGTTTTAATAGAAGAATGCTGTTTGTATGCCAATGAACTCATCATATATCCGTCAATATAATCAAGATATGTTCCTCCTATTTTCTTTTATCATTATTATCATCTTTCACGTTAAGGAATATAGATCACTAGTGTTGGTCAATTCATTAGAAGCGTTTTTTTCCAATGAACTCGTCATATATCAGCCAATATCATCTTATTGCAGATATATCACCAGTAGTGGAAGAAGTATTCAGGTCCCTTGTTTAACGGGATAGTTCAGGATTTTGCATATGAAGTTGTATAGAATATTTGCCAGGAGTGCAGTGGATGCAAAACTATTAGCTTACTTGCCGACTATTGGCTCTGACCTGCTCTGATCGAATAATAGATCATTCTACTATGTGTAAACTAAAAGGTCACCCATTCCAAAACTAAACTATGGTCCTTGTGAATATCAGAAACCAGCTTCCCTTGGCACTATTTTTTTTTCATGAAAAACCCATTAAATACAATGACAGTACACAATAACATTACTACTCATTGCAGCCGGTTCATAGAGGCTGGTTGTATTTCATACAACATAATGTCCAAAATCCTGAACTATCCCTTTAAGTAAAAGTACTAATACCACCTGCTGAATTACTGCACTACAAGTATAAGTGTTGTATTCAAAACAAGTTTGGACATATCAGCATCAAAATTAACTTAAATTATCAAAAGTAAAAGTACTAGTTTTGCAGAATTACCCCACTCAGATTGTTATTTATATTCCAAATATAATATTGGAATATTATTTTTGATGCTGAAGCCAAGTAATAAGAATGCATAATCTTTTAAAATGTATCATGTGTTTTCCATGTTAAATCATGACCTGATAAGTAACTAAAACTGTCAGCTAAATATAGTGGAGTAAAAAGTCCAATATTTGCCTCTAAAATGTAAATCAGTAATGTAAATACACAAGTAAAGTACCTAAATACTTGAGTAAATGTACTTAGTCAGATTCCATCCCTGCTTATTGCTGTCTGTGTTTATGTCAGCTAATAAGTAATGTCAGTAGAGAAATGCCAGATGAGGTTTGAGTTCAGTTACAGTATTTCCATTACATAATTAGTCCACCAGCGTTGTTGATTTTTACAGAATTTCTCGCTCATTTTAGTCACAAAGGAAAAAATAATTCTAAGGAATCTGTATCAAGATTGTTTGTGTAATTTATGTGCAGGCTTTGATTTGTGGAGTCTGTCTTGTTTTGTCAGGACTTTATTGCTACATATTGATGTAATAAAAATGCTTTATTTTTTCAAGAATACTTTGTTGTTAAAGCAAATAAAGAAAAGGGGTGAAAAATCCATCCTTTAACAGATGGGATTCCATTCTTCAGAAGTTTGACATAGTTCACTGTTATATAAGAGCAACAGATTTAGTTAACTTGGATGTGTGTCAGCTTCAAACACCTTAAAATAATCTGTTCGTGAGCATAAATATGCCACGATATTTTACTCCAGAATGTTTCAGGGTGGTATTCACCAACAGAGAACCAAACACATTAGGTAAAAAACTGTTTGTGACCCAGCATTGCTGCAGTAACCTGTGCTGATGCTTTCATGTGATCTTTGACAGTGACGGTCCCACAGGTTTTATGGCTGTTTTGAGGCCCAGGAGAGCAGCTCGTCCCAGGAGGACGAGACGTGACGGACAGAATTGAACGGTCTGCTCTTCATCTGTTATGCAACACAGCCTTTCAACCTGCCACATAATGAGACGTCTGGTCTCTGCCTTTTTTTGTCCCATGCACAAGTATCAATGTGTGGCAGAGGTTTTCATATTGGGCAGGGACTCAAAACTGCTTCAGATGAGGCTCAGAATAAATAATATCGTTAGAACAATGGTTATCAAAAGAAGAACAATAAATATGTGTGATATGGTTAAAGAGACAGTTCAGAGATGCAGTTATTTGAAGGAATTTTACTTTTTTTTCCAGAAACTGACTAGAGGACAGACCTTTTATATGTATCTGGTGTAGTTTGATGTACAGCAATATACAATATGAACATGTATATACAATATATACATAAAATAATAATATTAACAGCAATATTAGGCTATCTTGGCTAATTTGTTATGTGTCTTTTGAATCAAATAACATAATCATGGCCCCATAGGCATTCAGGAATTGAGTCGAACTAAACTGTAGTGAAACTGTATGTTAAACAAATAAAATAAACAAATAAATAAATAAATCTCTAACTTGATGCACCATCTCAGAAACTTTTTCGAAACCTGTCATCCTCACAGGCTGCTGATTGGTCCAAATATCGGTTGAACAGACAAAAATGTATCACTTGAAGCCTGACAAGATGGATTTGCATGGTCTTGGGATACCGCAAGAATCTAACTTCTGTGCAAGAACAATTAATCTCATACTGGTGGTTAGCCTACTGTCAACAAGTCCTTCAACCCATACTACCACAAAAGTATTTGTTTTTACTCCCACAGGAGTGTTTACTAAATCAGGATCCCTACCAGTTTCATGAGTTCAAATGGTCTGAGTTTGGTGAGGTTTAAGCATAAAAACTTCTTGATAAGGTTTAGGAAAAGATCTTGGTTTGGGTTAAAATAACCAAGTTTGTTATGCACAGTGAATAAGTTAAGTAGATTACATATGTTAACTTATATAGTTGAGATAAAATCAGTCAACTTTGACTTTTGTTTTCTCACAGAGCATGAAAAGCGGCCTCCTGGATCAAAGCCTTGTGTTTTGGAAAATCTACCTAGAAAGTGCATTCAAGGACATTTTTAATGCAAAAAAAACCCCTTTAATTATCCTTTTCCTGAAATCCGTGTTTGGCTATAGTTTGTCTTTACTATGCACCGCCAAGCGTGAGTTTTCAAATAAATCACGACTGCAAGCAGCAGTTTTGTGGCTCAAAATATGGACTTAATTTCCACTGTGATGGATTATGTTGTGCTAGTTTCTGTTCTCCACAAGTTAATTATCATACTGTAGTGAAATTACCAGGAACTCAGGGCTGATTGAAAGGCAGGAAATCTGCCTCAAACTTCTGGTATGCTTTAGAAAATGGTCAGCTGTAATATTTGACTTCTGCTTAATAAAATAAAACAAGTGTGACCCACCAGAGACAGAGACAAATGGATTATACTGCAATTAAGAGCAATGATCAATGATCTGTGAACTGGTTTGTATATATTATTTTGTTTAGAGTTGCTATAAAATACCTTTTTCCCGAACTATGCTGTATAACCAAATGAAAACAGTCAGGATTAAAGCATCCAACTGCTAAAGTGCTGTGAAAACAATACTGATTGACAGATTTGAAGATAGATAAGGAAAAACCGCAAAAAGCCACCTCCCAACAACATTTCTCAAAAATAAGACCGGCAAAAAAATGTACAGAGGGATTACTGAGCACATAAAATGTCATTAATAAATTGCTTTAAGATAAAAGAGCAAAAATGTGTTGAAAATCATTAACATGCATAACAAAGGCTGTGAACACTTGGAAAGTTGAGTAAAAACTAATTATTGAGGCTCTGACGACAAAAGTAGTGTCTTAAAGCGTTTGTGTTTGGTTCAACTTCTCACTGATGATGAACAGTGTGATTGTTCAGCTACTGTCTGCTGTTCACAGACTCAAATTAGACTCTCCAGCTGCTCTCTCCACATGGGCCTCAGAGGAGCCTTTGGTCCTCTCTGGTTTCTGCACCTGCACACTGTCTCAGACTGTTTTCCTTTTCCACACGGTGTCTGTCTCGTCCAAACGCTGCCTTCATGCTACAGCCAGCGGGTCAAGAGTCACACACACACATGCACACACACAAACTACACACAAGACATGCATGTGGTTAAAATGTAAATGAAAAACTGTAGCCAATCACAAATACCGATTTTGACAACATTTGGGGGCAGAAGTTGGGACCTTTTGAAATATAAAGAGCTGGAGTGATACAGAGACTTCTGGGTTCTGTTCCAGGAGTAACAGTCAAAATCCTGTTCAAATTTGTAACGCAAATAACTAAAAATCCAGCCTTGGAACAGAGCCTTTCTCAACAGTATGTCATGTTTTTTCATGTCTAGCTAAAATAGAAGGTGTCTCGGTTTGTCTGTCCTTGGGTTTCTTGACAAACTTTCACCTGATCGACTTCACTCTTGGCAGGTGTATTACTCAGGACTTTCTAAGGAGGAGCAACACCGACTGTGAGTTCTTAAGATCTACAGGACATGTTTATTAGTAATATATTCTACAGGCACTGTATAATGTATTGAGCTGGAACCTCATTAAAGTCTAAGCGAATTTGAAGCAAAATTTTGAAATGTTAAAGAAAATTCCAATTAGGGATGTTTCCATCAACTGGTTTAGAGCAAATAAACAAAGCTGCATAAACGTACTTTGGTCAGAAGATGGAAGTGTGATGTATAGCTGAAGGTTATTCTGTCAGTAAACAGAAGGAGATATAGAGATTGCGCAAGAGAGAGAAAAGAAAAGTTGCTGCAAATCTGACAACTTTGGCCATCCACGAGAGAAAAATGGAGAGAAGACAGCGGAAACATCTTCGTCTTCTTCTTCTTTTGGGTTTTCCGTCAGAACAGAAACAGCTGATGAGTCATGCAAGTTAAATGTTTTCTCATTTTTCAAAAAAGACAAAAAAAACCCTCAAACTCAAACTTTTCATGAGCATTTTCGAAAGTTTTAATGAATTTTGGTGATTCCATCAGGCTTTCTCATGCAAATCTTCAAAATGTGCAGAGAAATTAGTTGATGGGAACTCGATGTCAGCGCAGTGTTTAGTGTGAAGACACTGTTCTTGTATATGATTAAAAAAAATGTAAACACAATCTAACGTGGTTGTTAATACACAGTTGCCAATAAAATATTTTTTACCTCTTTCCATGAAATGATTGTGACAATGTGATTTATTCTTGACAGATAAAGTGTATATCTTCTTAGGACTATTAATTATTCTCTTCCAATCATATTACAATGAAAATGAAACCACAATTAACAGAGGATTGTGTCTGAAAACAAAATAATTCCAACTTTATGGGTGACTGGTTATTTGTGTTAACACACACCATTCCCTATGAGCCCTATGATTCCCTAGACCTCTGTGGGTAAAACATTACGGCCATGAAATGGACAGAGCCAAGCTACAATGAGGTAAGTGTGTCAGGCTTCTCAATTTTCATGGAAGTTTTAGTTTTTTGTAGCTCACAAAATAATTGTTTCACTTTGTTAAAATCACAAAGACCTCGTGCCCTGTCGTGGGTGTTGATATGTCTCAGTATGTGGAGACTAAACCTCACAAACACACTTCATTTGTTCAGACATAACGATGAAATGCTCTATGAGCGATTTGCATTAAGTCACAGAAGCTTTTGGAACAGAGGCGAGCCCGGATGTGACATTAAGACTTCGGCTCTTTGTGGTTTTGAACGAGCTGCCAAGGTCAACAGCCCAACATGCGGGTCAATGTGGCGAACAGCAGCCGGAGTTTTGGCTATGAACGTTTCTCATTTTAGCCCCTGTGATGTCACAGCGGGAGTACATTTGGGAATGATTGAGTATTGTTATTCCGCACAGAAAGCTGACCAAAGAAAATAAGTTGGGACATTTACGACTTTGATCTAAATTTGTCCAGGATCCTGTCCTGTCTTCCTTCATTAGCAGTCAGCACGGAGCGGGCTTATGCAAGCAAAACCCTCCAGATGATCTCACAAAACAACAATACTGTTAAATCATAATCTTATAAACAGAGAGCATTTATTTATCATAAGGGAATAAAAGTCAGTCTTCTTTTCCTAACATTTAACACTGCAGTCATAGAAGCTGATGGATGACATCAGTTTGTGAGCTCAGTGGATAGTGAGCAGCTTCTTCCTGATCCAGGAAAGACGTACCTGTCCCTCACTATAGGCCGAGGTGTTGACGGATTAGAGGAGGTTTCCCTGCTAACATTCGTTCCCTGTGATGAACTGTGTGTCCCCACCCGGCCCTGCCGAGGTCTCCGCTGACAGAAGGTCTGGAACAAGACAGCTGAGATCATGTTTTTCACACTCTTGATTTAGCAGTTCCAGCACAGTTATAAATAATGTCATGGAGTGAGCGCTCCATTACGCCCACATAATGGCGACAGAGCATAATTGGAAGGGAGAACAAACTAATATTCATTTTCCATTTTTTTATGTCACTGGGGACAAATGTCTCATCGCATCGAAGGTTGTTTTTTTACACAGACTGTCTCAGTCTATTACACTGTAGGAATAGTGTTTGTACAACACAACAACAATCACCAAAACAGAGAGATAACTGGTGCCAAACATGGAGCTGATACTTGCTGATAAATAGCCAGCTGGTTAATGCTGCTGCCAAAGAACCTGGTCTGAATCTACCGCCTGATTAAAGAGAGACGACAATAACAGCTTTAAGTTTCACTATGTTGCTCAGGTTTATCTCTAAACGTGTCCGCCTGTATAGTAATAGTAAAACATAAATTGCAATAAGATGCATCCAAAAATTGAGATAGCAATGCATGGAGAGTGCAAGATAACTAGTTAGCAATGGGCAGAGAGGTTGAAACAGTTAAATAAAAGTAATGGATAAATGCTTAGCTAAAGCAATGGATACATTTTTAGATAGCTATAAGTAGGTTAACGGATTAATGGAAATAGCCATAAGCAATGGAAACTGTTAAAATGTAAGTGTAAAGCAATGAATAAGCTAAAGGTAATGGGTAAATGGTTGAAATAGTTTGCTAAAAATAGGCCTAATGAATTAACCATTGAATGTAAAAAGAAATATGGATGTAGGCTCTGTGATGTCTTCCATAACCTGTAACTTTAAGCATGAATTAGAATTAAGTAGGTGACTTATATTAAAATTCACCCCACTGTAAGTTATCAAGAACGGAGAAAATAGTGAAAGTAACCAAACACGGTCAACTAATCATGTTTACTTCTGTTGTAAAGTTGCCATTTTAACATGGGGGTCTATGGGGATTGACTCTTTTTTGGAACAAGTCTCAAGTGGCCATTCTAGGCTTTTGGCACTTCCAGGTTGGCTTCATTTTTCAACCCTGCAGGTTGCGGTGGCTAGATATTAGCTCTTAAATTAAACACTTATGGGCTATTTTTGTTGTTATTATATTTGTCCAAACAAATGTACCTTTAGCTGTACCAGGCATTAAAATGAACAAGAAATTTAAGAAAACAAGGGTGGTCTGATCATTTTTTTTCCATTACTGTATAAAGCTATTTAGTAACAAATGGCTAAGTGATTAAAATGTTTGCTTCTGCTACTTGAAGTGGTGGTACAAATGCACACAACACTGACGGTGCAATTGTAGGAAAAAAATGTGAATTTATATGAAAATAATCACGCTAAATAAATTCAAATGAACACTTTTGAATGATGCTGGTGTAAATGAAGGGGTGCTTGAGTTTATTTGCAAGGTGCTTTGGGTGCACGTCAGACAGAAAAGGATGGGAACCATTCTGATCTATTATAACTGCACTAATCTGCCTTTTCTCACAGCAATAGTCAGGAAGAAATTCTCCTAAATGGGGGGAAAAATAGTTGAAAAGCTCTTTTTATTACAGTGCCATAGGACCTCAAGTGTTTCCCCTGCAGACTTCGTTGGACTGCTCTGTATCTCAGCTAATGGCATCACACTCATCACACAGACACGCATACATCCAACAGGAAAACTGCTCATCCCAGAACATCTGTGTGGTATAAATCATCCTCAGAGAGGTTAGCTCACAAACCACCAGGCCTCACAGTGACAGAGAGAGAAGCCCTTGGCAGCGACCGCCAAGCAAGCGAAAATAATTTAACTATCACAAACTGCAATACATCATTTTTTTAATTGCCAAAACATTGAAAATATGCTTCAAGTTGGGATTTGGGGATGAGAAGTAGAAGCACGCTGAAAAATGGGGTGCTGCAAGGGCAAGCTGAAATCAACACCCCATTATACTAAATGTACCTCCAGAGTCTGAACCGCCGTGTAGATGTTAATCTGTCTCCATTGGATGCTGCTCCTTACGCGTATGAATAATATGATTCACAATAGGAAGTCCAAATACTTTACTTGACTGGGAATTGGCTAAAATCCCAAGAATTACACTTTAAAAAGCCGACAGGAGTTTTTAAAAAAAAGGGGGGGGGGGGGGGGGTTACTGAAAATCCAGAATAAGAAACTTACCAAAAAACTTTTTCTTCCTTTTAATGATAAAAAACAAAGAATAAATGTAAAAAAAAATCAATTGAAAACCCAAAATCTGCCACAATGTTCATTCTTTTAAAAAAAAAAACGTTAACATTTAATTCAATACAAAAACATGCTATCTAATTTTTTACCAGTGACATCATGTAACCTGCAGCAATTTTCTTTGTCCACTAGGGGGTTAAATAACGACTTCTTCCATGACACGCAAAAGAGCATGACATAACTATGCAGAAGTTAATTTAGAGGGAGATTAAAAACATTGACTATTAGGTTTATGCAAGACATGAACACTGGTCTTCTTGGTCAAAGCTCAGGGTTTGTTTGATCCATCCACCACCCCTCCCTCCCACTCTTTATAGTACCTCTGTTGCTCTAAGCATCTAATACTGCCACAGATGATTTTACATTGAAGTTAATGGAAAGCCCAGTGGGTCTCATTCACTCACTAAAGGCTGCCTTGTGCCATTGTATCCGACAGTGCGTGGCACTGATCAAGCTGCGGTATCTGACGGGTTGGACACTATCAGGTTCAAACACCGAAACCCACTTGGCTAAGGTTAGGAACGAAGAACAGGGTTAGGCTTTAAAAAACCTTCAGACATACATTTAATTTAATTTGTTCATTTGGGCCATCCACCTCCCCTCACTCCTGCCCGATAGACCTGCATGGCTAACATTGCTTAATAAGCGTATATTATATTTCATGGGATGGTTATGATAGCCTCGTCAGTGGTTATTTTTAGTAGGAATAAAAAAAAACCCCAGAAAGAACAGCCTGCAACATTAGGGTTTATTTAGGGTTTGTATCGACCCACTGAAGTCTCGTCTGTTTGGTCTCCTTTAACCACTGAGGGAAACGTCTGGCTCTGTGGTGTTTAATCATGGCTAGTTTTGGGATGGTGGCAATGACTATCAGGCCAGTCAGACTTGATAGAATGATGACTTGCACGCTCCTATCAGCCAGTGAACTCCTGGTCACCCATTACATGCACTACAGTGCTGGTGAGGCACGTGGGCTGAAAACAGAGCAGGAATCCAGCCACGTGCTTTTTCTGCTTCTTTCTCCCTCCGTGCCTCTTCCGTCCTTCTCCCTCTGACGCACACCCACTTTAAAAAAAAACATACTGGAGACATTAATGGGTCCACATTAGGCTTACAAAGAAAATACAAAGTCAGGAGATATAAAAGGAAATGACGAGTGGTGCAAAGGAGAAAAAGGAGAATTATAAATGATGAAAGTGTATGAAATTACAGTTTCAGTCATTGACCTGCCAAGGGCCATAACTTGTTGCGCTAAATCATCTTTTAAACCATCCATTGAAGATGATTTGTCTACAGAACAGCTGCTGAAAGCTTAGAGGGTGACATTCAGAGGTACCATTTTGCCAGCAAACTCGTTTCCATGCTGCACAGGTAACGGAGATGAACATAGTTCCTGCACAGCTTCACAGCCAGCTGGTGAGGGCCTTCCTTCTAACTTTGTCATTTATCTGCTCATAAATCAGCAGACTTTTATAAGACATTTAACAAGAGTCTGCTCAGACACGAGGGGAATGAGCAGCAGACTTATTGAGACATCAAATAACACCTCTGCAGGGTTATCAGTATAATTACCTGTTGTTTTTGAGGGAAAGGCAGGAAGAGATGTTCATGATGGAGTGGGGATCACTTAACATGTCCAGAAAGTGAGACGCCTTTGCAATCTGATGCTAATTCATCTCCATCACACTTGGATTTTGTGCAAACTGATTTCTGGACTGGCTCTCTCTCAAACACATTCAGTAGATTTGATTAATAAAAACACAATAAACGTTTTTTGTTTTTTTTTTAAACACGTCTTTTTACCTTTAATGGTCTAATTGTTGGTATTTTGCAGTCAATTCCAAATAAAAATTTTAAAAAGCTGAATTTTATCAGGTGGAGATTGATGCAGCTGTCATCTGAGTGCAGACAAAGATACAAGGCCCTCTTGTGGTTGCACAGGATTAGACACATCACCACATACTCTTCATTTACCTTAAACTGTGAAAATATTCCACAACAAAAGCATCTTTCAGTTTTTATACAAACAGAACTCACTTTAATACTTTGTGCAGCTGGAAAACCTGCTATTTACAATTAAATTGAACCCAAAAAATCTATAAACTGAAAAAGAAGCTGCCCTCGTTAATATTGATATGTAGACTGATTGATTAATTAACTTGACAAATTCCCTTGAGGTCATTTTTTGGAAATAATCTTAATAATCTTTACCAGCTGCAACAGCATGTGGCTGACATCATTTTCACTTTGTGAGCCTATGTGTGTTATCATGGCAGATTGTGGCCATTGACAGAGAAAATTAGAGAACTGTGCCAGGTGTTTATATGTCTTTCCCTCTGCCTGTGGACAGATTTTGTCACCGCTACAGCATCACAACTGTGCAAGATGCAGTGATAAAACTCTTTATAGGTGTCTGGTTGAGATCAAAATGAAGACCAAGTTCAAAGATGGATGTGGTCTGAGCAAGGGAACACTGGTGCCCCCATTTTGCCCTAATTCGTTTTAAGTCATGGATCACTGTATCTCAGTTTCAATCCTTTCTGCCAACTCTAAGATATTCGTTAAAATGTCATCATACAAGTCTCTCTGTGCGTGTCATCTTAGCAAAATGTGGTTGCAGAAAAATGTCCCAAAGAAGCAATAAAAACTGTCTGTCTGTCTCATTAGAGCCAAATCCACTTAGCAACTCCAACATGATGTCATTGTGATTGGTAACAAGAGAAGTAAACCAGAGAATATTTCAGTAAAACACATATATGAGTCAATACTAACACAGTTTAAAAGTTTTACCCTGCAAGGCATTCAGTCATATTGAACAAATCCTTTTACCTGTTTGGCCAAAGTCACTTCTCTCAAGTCATGTGTTCAGTTGCACCGCACACAACGAGTCTGTAGTTATACCACAGTGATTGCCATTTTATTAGTGTGATAGGTTGTTTATAGAGTGATGACTGTTTTGTCAACACTCACATATTATCATTGTTGTTCTAGTCTGACTCATGTAGCCTGTGGTTTAGGCCTGACATCCCCTTCCACTATCTAACCCTAACCCTATCTGTTTTGCAAGTGCACCAACTCTGCATCCTGGGTTTCACAATTTGTTTAAAGAAATACAAACAAGCGGGAGCATCATGACAATGGGTGCAGCCAGATCATTCCCCAGTGCTGATACAGTGCTAGGGGTCTGGCTTTGCAATAATATTATTGCTCAAACAGCAGTAGGTCTATGGAACCCAAAACAATAAGGAAGTATCTCAAATGTCAACTAAACTCAAGGGTATTTTCCACAGACTGGTTGCAAATGATTGCTTTGTCATAAATTACACGTCCAGCAATGTGGATCTGCAACTTGACCTAATGTATGAAGTTGTTTTCCCACACTCGTAAACATTGACGCACCTGGTCAGGAACATTCGCCACCACTGAGACTTTTCATCTGTTCCTCGACCCAAATTATCCTCCAGCATGAAAACATTACATGTCACTCCGTCAGCATGCAGTAATGATTTCCTCCCTCATTTGCTGTTTTCCATTTTTCACCCACTGACTTCATGCAGGTGAAAGATCCAAACTGAGCCACTTACAGCAGTCACGCCCTCTGGCTCCGTCACCACGGTGCTTTAGATTCCCTAATATTAAATAAAATTAACTGACGCCATCACTGGCCACCAACACACCCACTGACCTCACCAAACCACACCAAATACAATCCAAACCTCTGGAACAATGCTTGTGCTTAAGCATAACAAAAGAACCAGCAGCTGCATCCAATTTTTTTCTGCAGTCAGAACAGTGACACAATGTTCACCACTGTATCGTTTCACCAGACCATTGCCATGTTTACACAGCCACACCCTGGCATATGTGTAAGTGTGTGACGCAGACCGATTACTGGTATACACTCTTTTTAGAAACTGCCATGGCCACAGACGAGCCTATAAGCCACACCTGCTGAGTTAATCTGCTCTTCAGATTACCAGAGAAGAGTTAAACCCCCGGTCCAACAGCATTGTGGGAAAAGCCAATTTATCAGTGACAAGAAAAACAAGTCTCTTCCCGCTCTGTTTGTTTTCTTGACAATGACAAGAGCAATGGTGAAACTATTCACATTTTTACTCAAGTAGAAGTCAATACAACAGCACAAGTTGACACATTTTTGAAGGGATAGTTTGGGGAAATGCACCTAATATTTGTAGGATAAATGTGAAGGGACAGCCAGGAGACAGTTAGCTTAGCTTAGCATAAAGAATGGAAATAGGCAGAACTGCTATTTTACAACCCCTTTCCTTATTGGCTAGCGGTTTCTCTCTATATCCAGTCTTTATGCTAAGCTAGGTTAACAAGTTGCTGATGGAGCCTCATATTTAGATAAACAAGATAGTAACTGTTTCAATTAAATTGTAAATTGAATTTGATCAAAGTTCTGCTAAAAAAAATCCAAATTGAGATACATTTTCAGCTCGGTCATCAAACCCATCTACTAGAGAAAAGGTCTTTGGGAATTGTATTAAATCGGGCAACTTTTATATTGCTCTTTCATGTCAGCAAGTATTGGCCATGTTTCATGTCTGGAGATGAAGGATAATTGACATATTATCAACAGCTGATCAGTCATGTGAGTTGAATGTTGATTACATGAGCATGTGTTCCACAAAGGTGTTTTCAATATAAATTTTGCACAACTCTTTTTCAACAAATGAAAAAAAACACTTCAACAAATTGTAGAAAACTTTTGCACAAAATGTAGGACATTTTATAACAATTTGATGTTTCTATTCAGCTTTTCTAACCCGATACTTGAACATGTTCATAAAAATAACTGAATGCAAGCAAGGCCAACGACAACTTCTCATCTGCTTCTCGGTAAGTGAACAAAATTTTTCCCGAAATTGTTGAACTTTTAAATACTAAACTCTACCACCAGACCAGATTCTGTATTTTATATAAAACATTTTATTTTTGCATGTTACAATTTGTTATTAGTAATTTACAGAGCTGCACGGTATGATAACACTGTTAAAATGGTGAAACAGTTATCGGTATAAAAAGAATAACTTCATATATTGAAACAGTTGAATCACACATGATTTTATATCCTACAACTGTTAGTAATATCTTCATTGTTATTTACATGACAGAACACTGTGGGATGATTGGCCTTTTGTCCAGGTGGCAGAAGGAGGACAAAAACTGTATGCAGAAACTAAAAAAGCATGCATAAACAAAACACATTTGAATATGCAGATTGCAAAAGGCATGACACTGTCAGAAGAGTCTGCTTCATTGTGTAGACCTCTAAAATAAGAGCAAAGGAGCATGTAATGTAAACAAGAAGCTAGATCTATGTGTCTGACTCTGACGGTCACACTGGCCGTCAATAAACGAAAAAACCTACAGTTCAAATCAGCTGCAGCTGTGAGGGTCCACTCAAGGGACAGGAGGGATCAAGCAGAACAAGTCCAGGGAGGAACATGTGAGAATACCAAAGAAAACACTGGAATTAGTCTGTCAGGAGGTTTTCAGCTTGAGGAGCAGGATCATGGCCAAACAAGTAGTCACAGGGAAGATAATTTTTTAAAGAATTGCTGGTAACCTTGAGGTTTCTTTAAGCAGGAGACGCAGCTTGAGGTTGTCTTTCCAAAGAGCGCGTGTTGTTTATCAGCTTGCTTTTTGCATTACACATGACATCTGAAAGCAAACCATTTGATCAAATCCCTGGGCCGCCTGCCCCAGAGCATTTTTCCACTGAAACATGTTTTCATTTATTTCTGAATCCCAGAGCTATAGAGGGTTCATGCTCTCTGCCTTTCCCTCCATCACAACTGTGTTCTCTTTTTCGTGTCTACCACGACGTACATTTACAAACATACACACCAAAGCTTGTGATGGGTGAAGAAAAATCACCTGCCTGCAGAAAACGTTCAGGTTGTAAGACAGTAAGGGATTACGTTAAAGGAATAGTTCAACTTTTGGGAAATATTTGGTTTCTTTTGGAGATTTAGATAAGATTGAGCCCACTTTCTCTACATGTTGGGCTGCTTAGCTTAGCACAAAGAATGGAAACGGAGAGAAACTGTTAGCCTAGCTCTGTCTGAACGTAACAAAATCTGCAAACCAGCACCTCTAAAGCAGAGTGAGTACAAATTTGAACTAATAGATATCACCACGAACCTTTCCCAGCTGATTCCTAACATTTAGATGTGTTTTTGTGTTAAAAGTTTTTAAAATGTGTTTTAATATATTTAAATAAGGCATTATCTTATTTAATATAAGCTAATTTGCATATGTTTCCAGAACAAAAATCTGAACACTCGCTAAAGCCATTTCATTGTCTCCTTTTGTTGACATGCAAGTGTCAAGGTTTTTACAGAGGGGAATTTTGGTTATAACTTTTCATCATTTCATGAATCAGAAAATACTGTGAACAGCCATTTAAAAAAAAAAAAAAAATCAATTTTCACCATGTCAGACTGTTACCAGAGCTGTTCCTCCTGTTACCAGTGTCTGTGCAGGCTGAATATTTATCAATTGATCTTCTCATCTAAGTTTTTTCCAGAAAGGGAATGCACATATTTCCCCAAAATGTTGAACTATTTCTTTAATGTACAGTAGTATTTCCAGAGTTGATCCATTGGTGTTGAGTCACCACTACATTTAAGATAGCACCATTGACTAAAAAAGAGCAGCTCTCTCAGTGCCTCTCTGAGAAAACTTAAAGAGTAAATGTGGGCTCTGTATTGCAGAGACAAAAAATAAAATACAGAATAATATCTTAGCTA
The DNA here is from genome assembly GCF_030273125.1 of Centropristis striata. Taxonomy (NCBI): domain Eukaryota; kingdom Metazoa; phylum Chordata; class Actinopteri; order Perciformes; family Serranidae; genus Centropristis; species Centropristis striata. Next base: position 15,176,135 of record NC_081526.1, read on the forward strand.
GCAAACATCCTAACAGTAAGACTATATACATATTCACAGCTTTAAGTTCTTCTCTTTTAGAATAAACAGATATGACATGAAACAAAACCAATTATTCCACTACACAAAAGTTCTACTGTGGACAGTATTGTGATGAATATTTCAAGTAACAGGATGCGGTCCAGTTTTCCCTAAAAGGTAAGACGTCCAGTGGATGAGCAGCAACACTTCCAAACCAGCTCACCCAGTCAAGAGAAGGCACAAAGGAAGGAGGAAGAACAGTAAGAAACAGAACGAGAGGGCTGTTTGGTCCAGAGTAAAGTGTGAAGTGTCGTGTTGAAGGAAGTGGAGAGTCTTGACAGGGAGCTTCACCTTTCTAACACAGAGGCATGTTTCTGTACAGCAGGAAAGAGTGTGTCAGTAAGCAGGGTCCATATTATTGATTATTATTATATTATTATTATTATTAGACATACAAACTATACAGTCTACTGCTGGATGTTTTTAAAGTTTTCAGCTGATATATCTTGTAAGTGTCTAATAAAGAATGAATAACGATCAAGCAAATTAAATTAAAACCATAATCCTTTTCCTCAATTTTCCGTCATATAAAATATAATGTTGGTTGTTCAGTGTGGTAAACACAAGTAAAAGTAATCCCTGTAAGCAAGAACCTCACATCTGACTGCTAGGAATGTTTTGTTCGTAACAGTTTTTTTTCTACTCTCGGCTCAAATTGATGGATTTCTATATATATATGAGTAGCCTGTTCCAGGCTCATTCCTGCAGTGTTTCCATTACATACAGTGCTATATGTTAACGTCAGGAAAACCTGTAATCTTGGTTGCCAATGTTGTTATTTTCTCCCCAACTTCGGATCAAATATCTGCTGCTAGAAGCTTATTTTAGTGATAGTCATACAAAATGTGCAATACCTAAACTCTAACATGCAATATCATGTAAAATGTACAATATACTTTATGCTTTATCGTTCTTATTTTATTAATTTATTTGTTACGACATCACACAGTGTTTTCTTTATTCTCATTTTTTTGTTTAATGTTGTTTATCCCTAATGCACTCGTGATTTTGTTGTAGAGGTGTCTGTACAATGACAATAAAGGCCATTTTAATCTTAATCTCTTCATTTTAAATCGTAAAAAAGTGCTGCCGCTATACTCTGTTACAGTCATTCCTTTGATAAAGATATTATGAGTCACTAAAGCAACACAATCACACAAACAAATTAACAAATCACGGTAATGACAGAACAGCAACTCCTGCATTCTGTGGGGTAAAACTACTGTTTTTGTCAATGGAGTCTGGTGGCTTTGACGAGCGCATTGAACTTCTCCAGTTTCAGGGCTGTGTGACAGCAAGGTAAAACACTTAAAGTATTCTCAATACAGTGTACACATAAAGTGTGGGTAAAATAAGTTTTGCTGCAGCCTTTGTCAGTACCCCTGCCTGCTTTTCCAAACACTGACTGGATGGATAAATACTTCATAAAACCCCACTTTCGAATACGATAAAAAAAATGTGAGAAAGCTTGTAATTGAAATTAAGAACCTGCTGCACAGTCTTGAAAGGAAGAAAGAATACCTTGTGTTGTTCACAGGAGAGTTTCATGTGTGTACAGACGAGCTCTCTCTGCGGGTATCCAAAACGCTGCAGCAGATAAAAACACATGCACAAACACATTGGATTCAATCTTTGTAGGTTAAATCAGACAGTTTATTTACTGTACAAACAATCACCCTCAACTTAACTCAGGTTTATCTGGCATGAAGCGTCTGCCTGGCACACGGAGCGGTGATCTACAGCCAGATACGACTTAAAAACAACCACGACTTTTACACACAGACAGGCTGTTACTGCCAGACTGTTGGTAGACAAAGGAATGTCTGTGTCTCTAATGGTTTCTGTCTCATTGTATCAGCTCCGGGCCTGATTGGTGAAGATTTAAAAATGATAAATCTGTTTCCATGCTGCATTGGCATGGCTTGAACTCCCCGTCTCCTGCAGCTCAACACAAACACACCAATCTTTTTTCAGCACAATCTTGCCAGACTCCTGTATCTTAAACTCACTTCCCTTTTTCCTCACATCCTGGTTAGTTTGGTCCATGTGTTTATCTCACTGCAGTATAAAAGAAGAAGAAAAAAAACAGGACTTACGCTTGATGATGCCGTACAAAGTCTGCAAACTGCCGGTCCTTCGCGTAGAGCTCAATAATGCGTATCCTGTCTTGGATTTCCTGCAGAAACACATGGTATCAGTCGGGACAAGAGGGAACATTACATCACAGGGTGATCAACAGTAAATTGAACAGGATGTGGCTCAATCAAAACATGACATTTTACACTCATAGAAAGGAAAAAAAAATAAAATGGCTTTCTTATTTTAGAAGGCAAAAGAGAGGAGGGGATTGAACGAGTTTCCCCACTTCAGGTCCTTGTCAGGTCAATCTGGTACGTGCAAAATTAAAGTAATGTCCCCCGTCATTAAAAGTGAGGCTCATCTCCCACCTGCACTTCAGTTCAACTGTGTGAAGTTTTGTGTATGAAAATAAGGGGGGGGGAATTTGATTTTTTTTCAGCAATTCAAGATCTTTGTGTTCCCAATTTTATCCGTCTGTACATAATAAAACATTTAGTTTTTCTTCCCCCAAAATTGAGTTTTTCCAAACACTTCAGAATGCATAAATCTTTCGCCTGCACATGTTTTAATGTTTGCGAGGAAAACAACAGAGCTTTTGTCCAGCGAGGGTCAGACGCCATAAATTACCTTTAGTCACCCCCAGTGGTTAAATGCAACAAAATACATTTACTCAAGTTACTCAAATGCAATTTTGAGTTACTTTTATTTCACTTGAGTATCTTCCATTTTATGCCACAACAGACCATTTCAGATAGACGGTGGATACAGGTATATTCACACAGACTGTATGAGAAAAATCGTTGTTTTTTTTGGGGGGGGGGGGTTACGTTAAGTCACGCAAATGTCCTATTACAAACCCAAAACACAAGTGTGAAGTTAAACATAAGCATAATGTCACTTTTAAGTATAATTTGAGAACTTCTTCCACCACTTGTCACCACATTCTTCATATTGCTTATTTTTTATGGATTATATTTGGGAATTTTTCAGCTTTAGTAGTGACAGAGAAAATGGGAAGAGGCAGACATGCAGCAAATGGACTTCGGGCTGGATTCGAAGCAGGGTCTGCTGTAGTAAGTCTTATTGGGAATGCGCTCTACATACATGATTTAAAAAAAATCTTGATGACATTATACTACAGTCTACTTGCTAGAACTATTTTGCTGATCTCTACTGGGTTGCACGGAGTCTATCATTAACCACCAGTTTACCCCCATGAATGCTTATTTTAAATAAGTACCCGACCCAATATACCTGATCATGCAGTACAGCTGTTATCATCAACTTCTATTTATGCTGAAGCAACTTAGTATGGATTTACCATTTCACTGGGAAGTAAAGGTAGAAACATTTGCAAAAAAAAGTCTCCCTTAGCCATCAGCCACACACACCTCCTTGGTCAGTTCACTGTTCTCATATATGTGTCGTATCTCCTCACTGCTGAAGTCAGTGGAGGCCTCGGCGCTGGCGCTACTGTAAACTGGAGCTTCAGGATAGCGGCGGTAGTAGTGGCTGTAGCCTGTGGTGGCCTCACTCTCATACATAGGGTTGTACTTGGTCGCCCTCTCCAGAGACGGGAGGCTCTCTGCTCGCCTGCGGGGCACAAAGAATCCATCACAATGTGGAGGCAGCATAAACAAAGCAACATGTCATCTAGGAAGCCAGGAGAGAAATCTGAGCTACAGTGAATGAGAATTAAGTGTTGTTTTTACCTTTTTTAACCTTGGAAAGCTCCTTTTTTAGATACCAGACTATAAGAAAGCCTATTGTGTTAGGTGTTTAGAGCTCTTGGAAATAGATCAGTAGCGTATCTGATCAGTTAACTGGCTTAGGTTACAGTGTTTCACCACAGTCTGCTCTGGGAACCATGCCAGACACACACACAGACACACGCACACACAGATAGATAGACGGTGAAGAGATACTTTGTGTATCTTTGTGTCTGCAGAAGAAAGAAAAAAGTAAAGGAAGGATCAAAGGAGGAAGGAGACACAGGCAGCGGTAGAGACGAGTGTAAAAAAGGGATGCTGCGGTGGATAACTTTGGCTGTCTCACTGACAGTGCAGTCATGGGACGTTTCAACTTATTCTGTCCCCTCAAGAAAGTAGCCAGGCTTCTCTAATCTTAAAAGGATTATGTGGAGGAGAGAAAACTTCAAACACACCAAATTTAAGTGTTGCTGTTCACTATCAAACAGAAAAGAGAGCTTTGATTATTTACAGGAACACAGTAAAAAGCTTTTGCAGGTTGATAAAAAAATCTGAAAATTCATCATATATGGTTCTTTTCATTGAGCACTGTGATTTATATATATTACATACAGTAGCACTATGTCTGTGTGTGTCATGTAAGTGTGATATCTTTTCTGCTTCCACAAGTTATTTTAAAACTTGAGGCTACATGTTTTTTGGATGCAACTTAAAATGGATGCATCTTTACATCCAGCAAAAATATTTTGGGTCTCTTGCTTTTCATTTTATGTGCAAACATTTTAAGGGGTAGATTATGCAGGATTTTACAAAAAAGTGTAGACTTATACATTATTATTTATAACTTTCCTTCAATTCTACACAATATATGATAATATAGTAGTTTCTTGAAAATAAAAATGTGAGAAATGATTAGTGCAATCACAGCATTTTATTTTTTAAACAGTTAAATTATAATATACTGACATATACTATATATAAGCCAGTATAGTATATAAGTAAGAAACAATTTATGCATTGTACGTTTAAATTCAGCCTGACATATTTGTTGGCTTTGAAACATTTAGGATCCCCAATAGAAGTTAATCAGCCACACCAGGAATTATTCCCAAGTTTAAGATGTTAAAAGGAGCACTTTTCTGTAGGTAATTTGTTTGTTAAGGACAAAATTATGTTCCTTTTTTTTCACCACTGTGTCACTCACTGATAAATAAATATATAAAGTCTAAATCTGCAGAGACACAGGGAGAATCACATGGATTAGTTGCTGGATCTTACTCCTGGGGGGCCTATTTAAAGGTTTGGCCATATGGTACACAAGTGGTTTCCTCACCGTATGGGGTCCTCTGACTCATCCTTGTCATACTGATCCCGTAATGTCCGGGCGAGGAAGAAGATGACTCCTGAGGCTACCAATAGGAATCCAGCTACAGAGGCGATCGCTATGCCGACCACCAGCGGCTCAGAGACGTACTCCTCACAGTGCTCTCCTCTGTACCACCAGTTTTCCCCAACACGACACCTGGGTGGCAATGAAAAAACTGTATCAGCAGAGAACAAGATACCCATCACTGTTTCTTTTGTTTATCCTGTGTTGAATGATTTAAGAACGTAAAAATGAATGACCGAATCCTCAACCATGTTCGTATTTTGTCTTGACATTGTTATTAACAACAATTATAATGTTTTGTATGTGTCATTAAATCTTAAATGCCTTGTTTTGGAATAAAATAACTCTTCCAAATGTTTTTTTTCCTGTCTCCATGGAGCATTGCGATACTTTTTTGGTTGGACAGTGTGGAATAAACAACAATCCAGCAGCATCTGGAGCTGCCGACATGTTTTATGATGTGGTAGAGGGTGTGAAACAAAGGTTAGCACTCATCTTGGCACGTCGTCCTGTCTGTCTGTTCATAATCATTCGATTTAAAGAGCCCTACATACAACAGTTACAACAGAGCCGGAGGACATGTTTCTGTCACTGATTTAGATCACTGGCACATCATGTTATACACATTAATCCATGCAAATGTCTGTTTGGACTGCACAAGCACACACATGCTTTGACACAAACAACACACACATATAAAGCAAAAATGTCTGCAACTAAGCCTTTGAAATGTCTTGGACAGGAAAAGAAATACGACAGGGCTGTAACACCATATAATGAACAATATTTCACCAAACAAAAATGTGATAATATGCATCCTGGAGCTGGAAAATGGATCACAACATTAAGCAAATCTTGGTAATTATGGCTCTCCAAATGGTGCTCGTTGCTTTCATTTATGTAAAGTACATTTAGTGCTCGAGGGCACGATTAAATTAACATAATAAACTGGTGTTTGAGTGAGGTTGACTGAGGTTTGAGTTTTTTCTCAAAATGTTGACCTGATTTTCTTGAAAACAGTCTTGATGTAGGCCAGAAAATATAAAAGCCTGAAGATACTTTATAGGTATTTGTAGCCAAGTAAGGTGTAAAACTAAATCTTTATTCCATGCAGCTTATTACAGTTATAATTATTTAACCTAGAACACATTTTTCATTTATTTTAAACAAATGTTTGGAGTGCACAATGCATCTCTCGTCTCCACATGATCAGCATGCAGCCCAGCAAACCCCATATAACTAGAAGCTGGGAATCCGGCCTCCTGTGTGAGCTGTTCGAAATCTGTTTCTGTGATGAAGCACTGACCTTGCAAACCTGCAAACTCAGACACTCTTTTCACGCGCACACATGCAGATCACTTCCCCTAATCCCCACCCACCTGCAGATGGCTCCCTGGCCCGGGATGATGTCACACTTGCCGTCATTGAGACAAAAGTCTGTGCGCAGGTCACAGATGCTCTGACAGGGCAGGCCGTCCACGCTGAAGTATCCAGCATTACAGACGCACTCTGCCTCCCCCGACCATTTGTTCACCTTACACTCCGCATATTCGTTGCATGCCTGGAACTTACACGGGTCTGCTTTGTCACCTGGAAATGGAAAAAAAAAACAGGAGTTTTGAGAAACTGTAAAAAGCAGGTTCTCATGTGGTGATGAGCATATAAAAAGCTTAATTTCAACTATTTCATAAAGTGTAGAATTATCAATGTATACATTTCATTCAAAAACATTAAAATGTAAGGCAGACATAAAATTAATTGTTCAAAATTCAGAGAAATATTTGCTTTCATGCTGGTAGACCGATGAAAAGATGTCTGTTTGATAAATATGAAGCTACAGCCAGCAGCTGCTTAGCTTAGCTTAGCATTGGAAATAGAGGGAAACAGCTAGCCTGGCTCCGTTTAAAGGTAACCTACCAGTACCTCTAAAGCTTAGAGATATGGGTCAAATATACAGAAATGAACATCATATTGTATTGAAAACTTGAAACTAGCAATTGAGACCACAAACTTATTAGAAAAATGTTTCCTGAGGTAATAAATCAAGGGAAAAGTGGATTATTCTCTCCCTGATGGTCATTATAAGCAACTTCCACATAGGCTTCACTTTTCAGACCCAGAGGTTGCCGGTTGCTGTAGCTGTAGATGATAAAGTAGAATTCTCTCTCAAATGAGCATATTATTCTTATAGATTTAATTGAAAATTCACACAAAGTTAAACACACTCAACAACAGAAAAGTATATTGTTGCACACAAGATTTTAAATACTTAACCTTTTTTTAAGTGTCTTTACTAATGATCTCCTTTCTTTGCCAAATAAACAGACACATACAAAAGCCATTGTTCCTCCCTCACTTATCCCTGATGCATGCTGGGATTCAGCATGATGTGCTGGCTATGACTCAGACAGATTATAACAGCTCAGTCATGATTGTAAACACAAATATGAATCATTAATATCTAATATGAATTGCCGATTACAAGCTGACGGATGTTTTCAAACACACAAAGCTCTATAGAGTGACACAACATGAGGACATTTCATAAAAAGTCGAGGAATATGTCACACTGGCTCCATGATTGACTTGAACGCTGTAATCAGTCGGTCAAAGTGCAGTTAATGATATGTGTCCACTTGGCTGCAGTCCAGGGAAGCCCTGATTATCTCGACTCAGCTGCTGGGACTGTGACATTCGTCTCTTGGGATCAAGAAGTGTCACGAAAGGGATTCAACATCTGCTTTCTCAGGCCTTTTCACACACTGACACGTTTTTTCAGAACTGAGTCAGTGATGTTATTTTACAAAACAATGTTCTAGGATTACACCCATTAAGGGAATAGCTCTACATTTTGGGAAATACGCTCTGTAGCTGAGAGTTAGATGAGAAGATTGAAGCCACTCTTCCAACCATAATTTTAATATGAATATTGGACTATTTCTTGGCCCAGCACCGTGACTTCCTCTAGACCTTTTCAGGTGTTTGTCTGCAGATGTTGTGACCTTCGGATAGAGCCGAGCTAGCTGTTCCCCCTGTTTCTAGTCTTTATGCTAAGCAAAGATAACTATACGTTACAAACAATTATTGAACAAACAGACACTATCAGTGGTGGAATGTAACTAAGTACATTTACTTAAGTACTGTACTTAAGTACAATTTTGAAGTACATGTATTTTACTTGAGTATTTCCATTTTATTTAATTTTATACTTCTACTTCACTACATTTAGAGGCAAATACTGCATTTATACCCCACTACATTTAGCTGACAGCTTTAGTTATTTTTCAAGTCAAGATTTAACAAAAAAACCTGATCAATTTAAAGTGATGAGACTTTCTTTTTAAATCAAATCTCATAACAGTATATTAAGTAGTTAAAATGAGCCGATACCTTGAGAAAATTTTAAAAAATGATGATACATTAACTCCATTTTGATGCTGATACTTTTGTACTTTTACTTAAGTATGTTTTGAATGCAGGACTTTTACTTGTAGTGGAGTAATTTCACAGTGTGGTATTAGTACGGTTACTTGAGTAAGGGATCTGAAAAAAAAATTCAGCATGGGGCACAAGAGTGGTGTCCATAATCTTATCAAACTCTTTGCAAGAAAGTTGCGAAAGCATCAAACAGTTGATGTCTTGATCAAGACACAAAACGCATAATAACACTGCAGTGTATATTGGCAGGAACATACCTGACTCGACGTCCAGAGAGTATTTATCGATGGCCAGGTTCATAGTCTGGTAGGCTGTGTTACAGAAGTCCTCCAGGATCAGGTAGACAGTGTTGGTGACCGTTTGTGGCACAGGTTTGCCAAATTTCATCCGGCTATTAACTACAATGCTCCCGTTCCTGAAGTTCAGGATCTCCAGATTCTCAAAGTTACTCAGGTTGGACTGCAGGTATGGCACAAGCTGGGGATACAATGAAAAATCAACAGTGTGATGTTAAAAACAGAAAATTGGGAATTCTGATAACCACACGTACATGACATTTGAGAAGTTTACCAGCTCTATGAAGCGTTGCTCCAAAGCTTTGTATTCTGGGGAGCTCTTGTTGAAGAGATCATCTGAGAAGATCATGTTGGTCACCCTCAGGCTGAAGAACACCATCAGGGCTCGTCCAGGGTTCACAGGCATGGCGATGCTGACTTGATCCGTGCCGTGTGCAACACCGAACGGAAAGCCAGTGCTGCCCTCCTCTGTGTGGTTAATCACACCATAACCGTAGTGGATCACGTCATAGTCCTGGTCTCCAGTAGTGGCATCGTCCAAGCCTTCGTTAGGGGTCTGGATCTGGGAGGTAAAAAAGTTTTTAAAAATTGATTTTGAGATTTCTACTTCTAATTGAGGCCTTATGCAGGGAGGGAGCAATATACAACACATTTCTTTCCATTTTTGTTCTTATCGAACTTTTGTTAGTACCCACTGATTTTTGGGATTCATCAATATTTTCTTATTTTTGCTTTTCTCTTAAGAGAAAATATTATGAGAGGTTGAGAGCACTCTTACCAAGATAGAAAAAAAATCTTCATTTATTAATGTCTTCTGTTGCATTTCACCTGTTACACAAGAACTGATCCTATGGCTACTTTTTTACTTTATTTAACAACACACCAGTTTAATTTCTGCAGATGTTTTCCTTCTTTTTGCAGGCTAGTTTTGGTGGCATCTCTCCTATTCTGATTAAGTGAGATTCATCATTCATCGCCTCTGGGTAAGAGCAGATTTGGATGATTAAGAACATTTGGTGCATCTGGAGTTTTCTTTGCTCTTATTTTTTTGTCTTTTTTCAAATTAAGAAAGAATATATTAGAATGCTGCTTTATGAGGCCCAATGTTCCTTTTGTCTAAAGCTTAGGTGCTGTTTCCACAAATACAAAAGAAAAAAAAGTTTTATCCTCATTTGTTTTAGTTAACTGCAGTATCATTCTACATATGTTTCCTAATATAAAAGCTTAGAGTTTAAGCATTTAAAAGAAAATCAAGATGTGCTTTTACCTCAACCACTGAAGGGACGATGATGTCAGGTTGCACCTCAGGGGTAAGGTCCACGTCAGCGATACGGGTGAAAGGTGACTCTCTCTCTGGAGACAGGGCCGTCGGTTGTACAGGGCTCAGAGAATTTATATCTGTTGGCTCTGGTTCCTCCTGGTTGACAAGTATGATCTCGTCCTCTGTAAGATCCTCTGCAGAGAGCTCTGGAGCAGCCGGGCCCTCTTCTTCTAGAGGTGGAATTTCAGGTATGGTCTCTTCTATCACCGCTGGTTCCTCACTCTCTGTTGCCTCCTCCATGCCACCTTCCTCAAATACAGGCTCCTCAGGATAAGCAAGCACCACATTAATGTCTGCGTCTTGTGCAGGCTGTTCAGGGTCAACTTCCTCATCTATAGACGGAACATCTCTGAGGTTGGATTCTTCTTGTGTGGCCTCCGCTGAGTCTTCACCAACTGGAAGCAGCTCTATTTCTGCTGCCTCTGGCTCTACACTCTCTACATCTACAGCTTCAGCTTCAGGAGGTGGGGCAACGGCAGGCGGGCCGTAGTATATACTCTCAGTTGCGACTGTGGAGATCTCAAGCTCTTCTGGAATCTCCACCTCATCCACAACAGCCTCTTCCATATGTTCATCTTCCACAGCTGCAGCAGTAGGTTCTTCTGCAACAGCTTCAACCTCAACATCCTCTGTTTCAGCTTCTGAGATGGCATCTACATTTATGGGGACATCTTCTATTATTAGCACATCTTCTGAGCCAGTCTCCTCAGGAGACACTTCTTCTATTTCTTCAACGGGTGTAGCTGGTTGAAGCAGCTCCTCCAGGTCATCTGTGGGTGAACCCGAGGCCTCAAGCTCCACTGGTGGTTCAGGCAGCGTATTGCCCTCCGGCAGTTCAGGGGAGGGAAGCTCAGCTGGGACCTCCTCTGGTGGAAGGACTTCTACTGCAGGAGTCTCCACAATGTCCCCAGGCAGCAGACCCTCCTCTTCAATACCTGGAAAAACAAAGACAAGAAGAAACTGAACCCAATCTCTACTGGTCTACCTTTTCCAAAAGATCTATTTCACAAACAACACCAAAACATTTAATTTAAAGGAATACTTCACCCCCTATATCAATTATTCACCCCGTGTTACCTTGAATTATTGAAGAAAACATTCTTCTTTTCTGCATGCCTCCATGGTGAATGGAGTACTAAATCAAAAGACCAACATCTAGACTCGCAGGGGAAGTGTTTTAAATAGTAAGATTTCTGTGAAAATGTGTGTAATTGGGAAATAGTGAGCATGCAATTTTATGAGAGCTGGATTATACTGCAAGAGTTTTTTGTGTGTCTGTAAGCACATTTTTTTATATTTAGTTTTGCTGTTGTTAAACATGGCCCTTATTTACCTTTATTCATGAAGGATTTACTCCATTTTTGGATCAGCTGTTTACTATATAAGCATGCAAGGAAAACAAGGTGTTTTTCTTAACTATCCAAGGTAACACAGGGTGAGTAATCAATATACAAAGGGTCATTTTATGGGTGAAATATTTCTTTAAGATCAACAAAATAAGAATTAAACAGGTACATAAAATCATTCATCCATTTCCTAAGAGGACATTTCAGTGCAAACATAAAGCAGAAGGAAGCTTAAAGACTGCAAGAGTGTCAGCAAAAGAAAATAATAATAGTACAAGGTCGATGTGATAAAGAAAAAAACATCATAGGGGGTTAAATAGCATGTAGAGGATAAACACTCACTGCCAGCTTCAGGTGCACTTGTGGTCAGGACAGGAGCAGGAGACACGACGGCACTCTCCTCCAGAACAATGACGTCATTTTCTGCGTTGGCCACTGTGTTGGTTTCGGAGGGTTCAGGCAGGACGTCGTTTGTGTCCACCTCTATCTCCTCTTCCAGGACAGTGACCTCTGGCGGCTCATCGACAGCAACAATCTGCATCACAAACAGACTTTATTATCTCAGGGTTTTGGCACTCTTTTACTGCAATGAAACAGGAGCTTTGATTCCTGCTGCTGCTCCGTAGGATGGACATCCTTTTTTAGGAGGTACTCTGCTTGTAGCCACACACATATAGGATATGAACTAGCTAATGAGGCTTATGCATTTTATTCTTGTTAGTTTTACCATTTGTGGACCTCATGTGTATCTTTATATTTTTAATTATTCGGTAACGCTTTATAATAAGGTCCTTAATAACCATTAATTAACAAGTAATACGGCATTGTTCTCGCTTTAGATCCAGTAGTTGCAAAAAGCATAGTTAACTTATAGTTAACTTATAATAGATGAGCAATAAAGTATATTTTAATATAAATAAGCAAACAAAATAAGATTAATTAAGGCATGGCAAAGACATAATGGGTGGGTCATGGGTGTTTGTAATGCCATTATTAACACTTATATAAGCTTATAAACACACAATAATGTTAATAAGCATCTTGTGAGGACTTACAAGGGCCTTATTACTTGTTAATTGATGGTTATTACAAGGACCTTAATATAAAGCGTTACCAATTATTCTGTTGTACTTCTCATGACGACTAATTAAGGTTTATCTTCCACTTTGTTTCTTCTAGCTAGCTAGTCTACACTTCCAGTGTCCTTGTTGTTGTACCAAATACTTTTTTTTTTTTTTTGGCATTTTGTTGCTTTATTGATAGTGAGAGATAGAAAGGGGGTGATAGAGGGGAAGACATGCAGCAAGGGAGCTCAGGCGGGATTCGAACCCGGCTCCGCCGCAGCACACGGCATACATGGTTAGCCCTCTACCGGTGTGAGCCACCGGGACGCACCCGTACCAAATACTTTTTGTTTGTTTTGGACTCTTCCATATCTAACTCCTGTTTTGCAAGATTAGATTAAAAGGCAGCCTGCTGTCTTTAATAACCTTTATTAAATGTGTGTTTAGTTTGCAGCATAGCTTTGCACCAGATTTACCAATATCAATGAATCTTATAAAAGCAAATTGAATTAATACATGTACGACAGCCTTTGATTCATGTATTGGCTGTATTTTAAAAGTTCATAATTATTGTGCTGGCACGCTGCACGCTCTGTATTTCTAATATAAACATAAAGAAAGCTAAAAAAAAAAAATAGCTTGATCTAAAATGTTCCAAATCCAAAACCAGAGAAGTGCTTTGGTGGCACAGTAGCTCTGAGTTCTTGCCTGTGAATCAATTACTGATGAGAAGTTTGCCAAACTCCTGCAATTCATATAATGAGTCAAATTAATCACTTAGCAAGCTAGGCTACAAAGCGAACCAGCAGACACATTTAGTGCAACCCAAACTCTGATTACCATCAAAGCGCACAGTCGACCACATGACAGCACAAATAAAGACAGACCTTAGACGGTATTACTTGTCTGAATACACTCATATGTGCTGTCTCTTCTCTTTACTCCCTGTGGTGTGGTGTACTGCAGCTTTTGCCCCAGAATAGCAGTGGATTATTATAGCAAGAGCCAAAGTAATCCTCAAAGCCTCACTTCATCCTAGCTTGTGAGCTCATCCCCGTACCTGCACTGGTCTGAGTCTGGATAACATCACAAGCCAGTTACAGGTTATCGCAACATCAGTCATACTACAGCTGTCAGGCTTCCTTAAACAAAAGTGATTAACCAGCTTTGTGCAGCTCAAAGCATCTGGATAGCACAGATTGTTGTCGTGATGGAAGTGGAGGTAACTCACCTCGGCTCCGTCTGCAGCGCTGACAGGCTCAGGGACCTCAGACACTATGGAACCAGTGGGGGAAACAAATATTAATACAAGCTGACACACAAAATGCAAATGTGCCAAATAGTTAAACTAATCATGCCTGCCAGAGTCTGCGGAATGCTTCTTAACAGATACCATTTCTGCACTGACAGTCTTCAGTTTGACAGCAGTACCTTCAGGGGTAAATATCTACAAATCAGTGCTAAAATCTGGACTGAATATCAGCGGCGGTAGGGCCAAGGCTATTACTGCATTGCCACCAAAGCACAAAAACAAAACCAAATTGTGCCTGTTAGTTCCCCCAGCCACATATGTGGGCCATATGAGAGTGTTTAACCATCATTTCACATGTCCAAGCTTATAATTGATGTGAGCATCAGATGGCATGCATCTCCAGGGGCGCTCGCTAACACAGTAAACAAATGACACGCATTCTCGCAAAAACATGAGCAGAGAGAAGTCACACCGGAGCGGGAGATGCTATAGACATTATCACATCATTCAGTTTCTTCATATTTCTGGGAAAGGCTCCTGGCCCGAAGTCGGAGGCAGCTAACCTACTTACTGACTGGCTGAATGTAGCAGATACAGTGGTTTAAATCTCCCTATATGAGCATTTGAGCGTGTGTTTTACATTTGTGTCTTCTGCTGCATCAATTTTTATCCTTTTTTTCTAGTCCAGTACAGTCCGGTACAGTCCTGTAACTGTACGATCCACTGGGTCATCGCCAAGAGGACTCAAGTAAAGCACAAGAAAAACGTGAGGGCTCAGATTTCAAACATCTTCTTTTTTGCTCAGCTCTCTTTCACAGACCACTTAATGACAAGGATTTAAGTGTCACACAGAATAAATACACAGCTCTTATAACTGATGACTCTGTTTTTTGTTCATTAAAAATGGCCCACTTTTGAGCTGAAACTTCTTATAAATATGTCTCTGTCCTCTTCGACAGAAAGAGCAGACAAATAAGAAACAGATGAGACTATTAAAACCCTGGAATGTTTTCTCAAGTGGTGTAGCGTATGTTGTAATATCAGTGCTGGGTCTACTGTGTCTCTATTTGATATGACATTTGGAGGTTTGCCCTGCGCTGCATGCACTACCTCTGCCAACAGTGGCTCCGCTGCCATGCCAATTAAATAAATAGCTATAATGGTGGCATGTGTGTGTTCTGTCACAGTGCGGGGAATATCAGCTGTCAAGCACTGGCCATCGTCTCACCGCTCTGCAGCTCATCGTTGTGAAGGGCTTCAGTGAAGAAGTTTTTGACCTCGCTGATGGTGTAGACCACCGTGGGGAGCTCCACAACCTCCCGGTACGAGCTCTCCACCAGGTTCGACTGCAAGGTCAGGTAGTCCAGTTGATCATTGCTCACTCCGGATCCATCCACCACCACTGTGACTGCGTAGTCCACCACCACGCCATCCAGCCTGAAGACACGAATATGTAGAAGTTACATCAAGTCCACACTTAGAACAGGGCTAGGCAATAATTCATTGTACATTCAGTGAGATCTCATTATGATTCATAATGAGATCTCACTAAATTAGGTGTACCTACACCATACAATTTAATGCAATGCCATACAACAGATCTGACACAAATTCTACATTTATGGGATTATCAGGTTTAGTTTTTAATGCGCTGTCACCATATTTTAATTACTGTGGGTAAAGGTTATTGTTGGTGTTATACTGGACTGCATTATTCTAAAATGTCTTTATGAAGATTTTTGTAAATGCTGCCACTCCAGACACATACACATACAAGTATGTAAAAATAGTCCACTTTGTTTAACATGTTTTCCCACATGAAAAGTTAAGAGACACACATACTATTTTTTCCTCAGTAAGAAATTATGGATCTGGTCTCGACCACCACTGCTGCTCGCACTAGGTTGACCGGTGAAAGAGCAGTGTGGCCAGGAGCTCCACAGCCGGCTCGCGATCTACAGCATAAGTTTTTATGTCTTCTCGATAGGAGAAAATATCTGAGAGATATTGCCATACATGTTTGAGTGTCTGGACCCAAGTGAGGAGTCCATTGTGCACCAAACTCACCGACTAGCAGAAGTGTAGTGTTCATGTGTTCATGATGTAAAAACAACATGGACACTACAAAGAAATGGAGTGTATTTTATTGCTCAGAGAGTTAAAACAACATGTCAATGCTAACAACGAAGAGCAAAAGAAACAGATCAGGTGAGCCATGAAATACGATTGGGAACTAGTTTTTCCGATTATTCTGACACCACATGAAGGCAGCACAAATGTCTTATCTTGCAATGTTACCAAAAGTGAAAAATAATTTGTGTATCTGCCCAGTGATTCAGATAAGCTCTAAAATTGAATGGGTTCTTCCTGAACCCATGCTACACACTTTCATGGAAATGGGTCAGACAGACAGACAAAGAGACAAACCAAACTGAAAACATTACTTCCTTGGCAGAGGTAATACTTAAGTATAAAATAATGTCTAAGAGGGTTAAAATCACTCAGGCATTAGTGTGATTTAATGTCATTTCTGGTAAAAAGAGATGTAAAGCAGTCACAGATGACTGATGACTCGTGTGATTCACTCCCGCTTGAAAGACACGAGCTCGACTGTATAGGCCCGAAAAACAGCCGAGTCAGCAGAATGATCAATATCATCATAATAAACATGGAAACTTCACAAGAGATTCCAGGCGGTGGAAAAAAAGCAAATCTATCAGCCCTCACTCGACTACTGGGAGCCCTCCACTCTGACCTAGTTTTTGGGGTTTCTGGCGGACAGCTGAGCATGTGCCGGCCCGCACTCAGCCCCATATAGAAGGAGGGCCAAATTTTTCCCTATTTGGCTTCATACATACACAAATACAGGCAGTCAGAGCTACTCCTGCTGTGCCCTGTCATCTGCAGTAACCAGCAGCATGCAGAATTAATCACAGCAAAGCACAATCATATTTCTCAGCGTACTTAATGTTCATTTATTTGCACAGTTATGGTCATACAGTATACATAGTATGATTGAAAACAAAGAGCAGGACAAGAATGTCTGAAATCTATTATTAATTTACTTAATATGCAGGGTGGATTGTAACTGTATGTAAGTGCATTTTCTAATTATACAATATGACAAACCTTTGTCTGCTTTGACAGTCCTGGAACATTATATGCAAACCAAGTGTTGTATAAAGACACCTTGACCACAACTCATATTATATAATGTTTGTTATCTGGATATTGTGGATGTCATGATGCCTGGCAATGATGTTGCTGTTTTGCAATATTGATGTAAACTTGTAAGCTTAGTGTAAAAAGAAAAAAGTTGAATTGACCCATAATAATCATTATATTGGCTCCACTTTAACTAGCTACAGAGAAGTTGGCTGGTAGATTTAGTGAGTTCTGGACAAAACCAGGCTGCAGTAACTGTTTCCCTCGGTTTCTAGTCTTTATGCTAAGCTAAGCTAACTGGCTGCTGGTTGTAACCTGCTCGATAACTCTCTAGTAGTACTAGTAGTTTAGTGGATGCAAAGCTATGAGCTTTTGGAGTTCTGTCCAGTTCCAGTCATAGAATAAATAGTTCTGGCAAGCTGGTAGAGTCACGAAACAACAAGATTTTACTCCACAAAACTACACTAAAAGGTCACCCATTCCACCACAAAATCATGGTCCTTGTGCATATCAGAAACCAACTTCACTTGGCACTATTTTCTTTCTTAGAAAAGCCAGTAAATACAATAACAGCTTAGTAACATTACTTGGTGCTGCAGTCGGCCTGTACACTGTACTGGTGGAACTATCTATTCTACGATCTGAACCAGCCAGAACTCTAAAAGCTAATAGCTTTGCATATACTTCACTACTACCACCTGTATTTAATACAACTTAATGTCTAAAATCCTGAGCCTGATCCTTTAAGTCTATTCCCAGTCAGGATGGCATTACTCCATAATATCTTGACATAGCAAATATATATTAATGTTTTGAATGTCATGTAAAGCTAAACAAAGTTCCACCACCGTATGGTAACAAGAAAAAAGTCACTCCATTAACAACTAACTTTTCTCCCTCCATTTATGTGTCATTTTCATATTCCTCTCCTTTATTCTTTCTCACCTTTGCTCCCCTGACACACACAGAAAACATCTTTCCCTTCCTTCCCTCTACCAGAGGCTGATTGGCAAGGTCGTAAAGCCCTCCTAATCTTCTCTATAGGAGAGCACCTGCTCACTCTGTGGAACCCATCCTGATCCCACTTAACATGTGAGTGACCACACTAAGACCATTAACACAGGCAACTAGTGGCACACCTTAACACGTGCCCGCACTCACAGGTAAATACAGTGTGAGGTGAAGGTGACGCCGCACACACACAGATCTAGCTAACGAATTGTTGATAGGGATCTGTGGGCTTAAATACAGGAATATTCTGGGTCAAACTACAACAGCTGGTGCTGATAACTCACCCTTGGATATCCTTGTGGGGCCTACATGAATGAAGGAGAGGGAAAAGCAGTTAATGACACATTTTGAGGTAGTTTTGGGCGTATAGTGAGTACAGTTCTTTTGTCCACATGATAAAACCACAGCAGAGAGACTGACCTGAAGTCCAGCACAGACACACTCTTGAATCCAGGAAGCCCCTGCAGAGCGTCCTCTATCTGCAAGGACAAATATGATCAAGCATCATAAACGAGCCTCAGGGGGTTTCTTATTTTGACGAGGCTTGGCAAAATAAATCACATTTTATTGTTCCAAAAGGGCTAATTTTTGTTCAAAGCAGTTGCAAGGTCTTGGGTCTTTTGTGCTTTGGCCCAGATCATAATTCTCTGGAGTCTGAGTAAGGCACTGTGGTCAACTCTTTTTATTGCTCGACAAGGCCTCGCTTCTATGCACTGAGAAAAAAAAACAATCCATATACTGTTCTGCACACTCACTGACCCAGTTTATTTAATCCATCAGAAAAAAGAGGACCCAAAAAAAGGATCTCCTGGCTCGTCCTCCAATTCCTTCTACTCTACATTAATTTACTACTTTGTCCTCCACTCCACTCAAAATCTCTCCAAGGCATGTGAGTTTGTGTGTGTGAGTATATATGTGAAGGTATGCTGATTTCATGTGTATATGTCCACTGAGAATTAAAAATAGGTCAGCGATTAGGACAAACGTAGACATAAAATTAAGTATGTGCTTATGATTCCAGGAAAAAGCGCCTAAACAAATTAACTGAATTTTCCAAGATTTGCTCAACTACTGAAATTGCTGCCAAAGGTAAAAGTACCTGTACATGCATTTGTAATAGTTTATATATTCCCAAAAGACGGCATAACACTACTTTTCAACACATAGTTATGTGTTTTTTGAACTCCTGCCTGACAGTTAACTACTGCTGCCGTTAAAAAGCCGTATGTGTTATTAAATCTAACAATGCATCCATCACCGACCATAAACCAGGAGATATAGTGAGTCCAGGCCGGAGCCAAGACACAGTAGCACTGAGGGGAGTCATAAAATGAGACAGAAGGAGTGGTAGCCAGAGACAGACCTTTTCCGCGAGCTGTCGGCTGAGTGTTTGGTGCTGGAGGCTGGCTGGATCGTCAAGGTCGTCGATGTACGTCTCTCCGGTCAGAAGGATGCTCAGCTCCACCACCTGCTCCAGCACAGCGGGGGTCGGAGGCTCCATGGCAATGTCATTATCCAGCTGTGCAATGACAAATACACGCAGCAATCTATTACTAAAGTGTGCATATTATTAAAAACATTATGAATCTGTGAACAATCTGTGTGTGCGCTCACCAGACTCTCATCCACCTTGGGATCAATGGCAGCTGCTTCCTCTTCTTTTACCTCTTCTTCTTTTTCTTCTGGGTGATTGAGTTCATGTGCAAAAAAAAAAGAACTGTTGGTTTATTTCAAGTGGATGTGCACTTAAACCTTTGGCAGGTGCTGAGATTCCTGCTGGTTGTATGGATTAGACTGCCCTGACCCCGAGCACATTTGAAATCTCAGGCCTACAGCCAAGCTCACTCACCAACAAATACAGAGTAAGATTCACTAACTCTGTGCATAGAAAAGTAGGAATACGAACTTGAAAACAAAAACAAGATAAAGGTCTGACACTGAGACAATAATGCTTGTGCACATATAGGACAGGATGCTTAATATTACAGTGATACTGACCTAGCTCAGGAGCGTCAACAGCTTCCGGTGTTGGTGTCGGAGTGCTGTGAAACAGTAAAGATTAAACAGGGTTTATCGTATCGCTGAATAATGAATACGCATACAGACGCAAACTATTGGTAGGTTAAATCAACAAATCCTCTAAACAAAATCAGCCATTCATTTAATCTGTTAAAGGCATATTATGCAGAAATTACTGTCACTGTTACTGCTTACTGTTTATAAACATTTAAACTTAACCCCTCCTCCCTGGCTGAACGAAAGTTAATGAAAAGCCAAAATTCACTCTTGTGTTGGAACAAGCTTTGTCCTCTTGGAATTTCACCTCACTATACTTGGTACTACGTGTGTTTTTTGCACCATGTCAGCAAAACAAAAAGGAAAAGAGGAAATACAAGCAGATACAGACAACACCACACACAAGTGTCAAAAGTAAAAAATTGTTGTTTTGGTTGTTGTTGTTTTTTAGGAAAATCTTTATCCAAATCACAGAAATTCATTGTTTCCCTAAAACTATTATAAGACTTAAAGAAATAGTTTTTTCAAAACCTTGATGCATGGTGATTCTCTCTTGAAAATTTATTGTATGTTACTCAGCATAAAGTCAATATCTGGACATTTAAAACCCAAAAAGCTTGTTTCCCATAACATGATGACTTTGCTTGAAAAGAAGTCTTTACTATTTGTGAATAACAGCAGCTTCTTATGTTATCAAGTAATTCAGAATACAATGAAGTTGAGTAAATTTAGTACAAGGTTGCTGGGTCAGACACACGATTCTTTGCAATGATCTTCTAGCACACATTTCTTCCATTTGTTACTTATTGTATTCAGAAAAGAACATGGAAGTAAATGTAGCTATAAGATCATCTTAGTTATAGATGATTACAAACATGCTATGTTTTAAAACTATCAAGTTCTCTTATTTAGAGATCCTCATTCCTACATATTAGCAACAATTTAAACACAAATAAACACAAGGATGAAGTCATGTGTGGCAATTGAGAGGGAATATGAACAGGTACGGTTAAAGAGCTTTGGTAACTTTACCTGCACATATTTTGCCAGGACCTGGTGGGCTCACTACATAAAGAAGAACAGACACATTTACAAATGATTAGATTTGTCATGTAATGATTATGCAATGATTTGATCAACAGATGTATGATTAAAATGATGAATTAACACTGAGAGAAAATATGTTTCTTTTACCTTTTCATACCTGGCAGTGACATTCTCTGGAAATAGATACAAAGCAGAGTAGTATATTATTTTCTGGACTGCTCACAGAGCTTTTTCAATAAAGCATTAGTCAGCCACTTACCCTTTTAACCAGAGCATGATGCTCGTCTGATTGGCTGAAGTAGGTGCCTATATCTTTTGCCGTGACTGTGCCCTCCTGGCATTGATTCATCCAGCTTTGGTACTCTTCTTGCTCTGGCAGGCGGTCCCAGAAGATCTTGAAAGCCTCCCATATGGTCTCCTGGCACACTGGACAGACCAGAGAAAGACATAGAAATACACTAAATCACATAAATAGAATACAATACAATAGTTGTTTTACAAATTAGTTTGGTTGAGAAAACACTTGTTCTCTGCATTAATTACCACTCTGGTGGCTCATTAGCAGGGGGAATGACACCATTTTTAATTACTTTAAAAGTGGTAGACCTTGATATTATTAGCTGGATGTTCTAACGCCCAAATCTATATCGATTACCATGTTAACTTCATGACATAACTCCCTTTTAATGAGTCAACCTGCTGGGCACAAATCCAAAGCCAGTGCACAAACATATGCTCCAATCTTCTTGTCTAATTGATGCTGTCTGTGAGACCAGTGGTCACCTCCAAATCCAAATCTATCTTACGTAACAAACCTCCACTTTTCACCAGTCAGAGACTGTCTGCTGGCACCAACAAACCTGTCTTTGTCTACGCCACGCTGCAGGAGGAGTTTACTGACCGGAATCACACCTTGATATATGCCAGCTCACATGCACACACTGTACATTAAAGTACATTTCAGATCAAAATGTTTCTTCTGTCCTGAATATATTGCTTCACAACTGCTTCACACATGTGCTGCACTGTATCTGTTCTTTGAGGTGTCAATTCACACAAATCACAGACACAAAAACAGATTTCTCACTTTCCCCTAGAGATATCTAGCAGTGGAGGAAAAAGTACTTAGAGTTTTTACAATACCACAGTATCCGTTAGTATCAGTCTGAAGACAAATCACAGCCATGATTGCACATATATATTCTATTATTAGTTGATTATTACTGTTACTTGACATTTACTAGGAGGAGGTTATTTTTCAGGTTCAGTTTGTTTGCTTTTTTGTTTTTCAGCATGATTACGGAAAAACTACTGGCACAATTTTCATGAAACTTGGTAGAAGGCTGTAGCATGGGCCAAGGAAGAAAACATTTCATTTTGGAGCTGATCCACATCACAGGGCAAATGCACAAATTAATTCTCACTTTGGTTTACACTGCAAGATAAAGCATGGAAGAAGACCTCTAGAAGGCCACTCTCTTATTTCTAGTTTGAACTGTTTACTAAGCACTTTGGTAGTTTATTTTATAACAACATAGGGTAAAAAGTATAATATTTCTCTCTAAAATGTAGTGAAATAGTGGAGTAGAAGTATAGTGGCTAGTATATAGTGCTACTACTGAAGTAAAGTTACCTCAAATTTCACTTTAATGTGTTTATTTACATTCCTGCACTGGTATCTAGCCATGAAAAGTGTTTTGGTTATATGCATCCAGAGATATGTGCCTTTGAAGCGTCGGCTGGTACGCATCAAACAGCTGGCGATTGAGTTGCATTGTAAGTAATGTAGTACCCAGGTTTTGATAAGGAAGGGCGAAGCAGGGAATTAAAAGAGACAATATTTCTTGTTCTGCTGAACTGGGGAACTTTTAACCCCTTGGTATGCAGCTGGTTTCTCACAATATCACACAAAAATCTGTCTTGTCAGACTTTTAGTAATGCGATAGGTGTCCTGTTAGGCACAACTGCCAGCTACAGGCATGGTTTAGGGGTGTGTGTGTGTGTGTGTGTGTGTGATGATGTGGAGAGACAGCTATTCATTCAAAACAACAACAGGGGCTCTTACAGATGTTATTGTAAATGTTGTTGTAACAGCAGTTATTTCAGAACTGGTGAATTTTCCTTCTTTGAAAGAAGAACACTGAAGGCTTTCTCGATGGACAAGATGTTTTCACTCTTGTCCCGACTGGTTTCTGACTGGTCGAAGGCAGCTCGTGTTAGATGGTTGTTGACAAGGGTCATCCAATCTTATGCAAAGTTGTTTTTTTTTTAAGTGTCTGCACTTTTCCAAACAGTTTCCAATGAAAGCTTGGTTCTATATAACAAACCATCTGGTGCATCAGGTTAACTCTTTTAAAACCTGGCTACATAAAAACAAAACTATCTGCATGACTAGACAAGATACCACTAGGGTAAGTGAGAAAATGTGGTTGTAATTTAGGTTAAGTGACCCTGTAAGTAGACCACAGTCTGTTTGAATGCAAAGCTTATAAGGCTTAATTGCAACTGATGTCCACACAGATGTCAACTGACATTCTTCTGCAAGACCAAGGTGGACTTATTACTGTAAACAAGGCACAGGTTAACACTCTCAGCTATCGGATGGTTAATTCCCTGTTGAGGGGGACAAAACGCCAGAAAATCAGTTTGTTTTTGACAAATAACTTCCTGCTGTTTGAGTGTCTCCATCTCTGACTTACCCGAAGACGACTGAATAGTCATCCACCGTGCACAATGATATTCCCTTATTTATGTTCAGTCTTACCTCTGAGGTGAAAGTAGCTCAGGTGGTTTGCAACAACCTGCTGGGCGGTTTCTTGTGCACAGAGTTTGACTCCACTTGGGAAAAGGATGTTACGCTTCCGTCGTGAGATAACATGGCCTTCACCAGAAACCTTCACATCAGATATATGAACGACACGTGGAAACACCTCAGGCTCCTGACTCAGGTAGCCCATAGAGGAACCCTCCAGTGTTGCATCTGATGAACCGCAAAAGAAAAACACATTTTAAACTTCACTTTTGACTTTTTTCCTTAGTGAGCAAGCAGTTTAAAAGCAAACTTTAACACATACCTGTCCTTATGTCCAGAAATATGACCACAAAACTAAATAGAACAGGGCAGAAAACCCATCTCCAAGATACGATGCTCATCTTAAATCCGTGATTGTGTTTAAATCCGTGGACTTGGAAAAGGATCAAGTAGATATGTACTTCCTCTCAACAGCTTCTTACAAGTTTGCATAGTTCAGAAGTCTCCAGACGCAGAAAAAAATGACCAGAAGCTCGTACGGAATTCATTTGACGACACTATGACATGCTGGTTTCCTGCTTTCCTCTGCAGCTGAAGAGAGGTGTGTCCCACGGTGCTGAAAGGACAGCTCCTGGCTCAGGTAGATAGGCAGATGGTTCTTGGAGAGAGGGGGGATTTTTTAATGCTCCCTAATCCTGTTTACTCTAAGCCTTTTAGAAAAGCTCGCCAAGAAGTTACTGGAGCAACACTGGGAAGGGAGGGCGCTTAGTGTTGAAGAAACGTGGACAGAGAGGAGGTGACAAACACCACAGAATCAACATCAATACATACAGATATTATGATAATTTACTGATTCTTGGAGAAGGTTTTGTTGGGTTTTCTGCAAGAACTCAGGAGAGGAAATTCCAAAGGACTCAATCCTTGTCCCCCTGTTGAAGGACAGTCCCCTTAACTGTTAAAGCACCCTGCTACCCAATTAAGCATATGGCATTAAACACATCCATTGCAGAATGGCGGTCAGGTGTCTGCCGTTACAAATGGAAGAAAAACATTTACCTAAAGGTGACAGGATCATGTGACAAAATAAAGTTCTGTTCTGATGAGTTAAATTGTTGCATCACCTCAGATCGAATCTAGAAAGAAGCACCTTATAAATAAATAATGCTATTTTGTAGAAATTCCCACATACAGGCCGAAATCCCTTCTCACTCACTCCCACACAAAAACACAGTGGTTATGTGTCGGGTTGGTCTTTCAGCAGAAGTGTTTAGCTGAAGAGTGGCAACTGAAATCCTCTCAGTATGTATGTACTGACACAAGTGAGAGTCGTGGGCTTAGTCTGGATGAGACCTTTAACCTCCAGACTCTTCCTCATTCGGGGTTTATCCCATTTTT
Source organism: Centropristis striata (assembly GCF_030273125.1). Taxonomy (NCBI): domain Eukaryota; kingdom Metazoa; phylum Chordata; class Actinopteri; order Perciformes; family Serranidae; genus Centropristis; species Centropristis striata. The sequence continues at coordinate 15,201,476 of NC_081526.1, forward strand.
AAAAGGAAAATCTGCTTCTTCTTATCCTTTAGTAGCTGCATTACGTATGTGAAAACAAAAAAAGAAGAAAGGAGCCAGTAATGAGGGTTAACAACCTTAGGGTGAAGTAAGCTGACAATGGCACTTATGTAAACGCTCAAAATAATAATCTTAATGCACAGATATATTGTTTACTATGACCGCCATCTTAATTCAGTGTGTTACTAGGTGGCATTAGAAACATTCAGGCTGTGAAATCTCATTAGTTTTGCAGGACTTTGATTATAATCTAACCAAAATTAACAAACAAATACAAATTTTGAACTGATTATGTTAGGTGAAGAATTCAGCAAAATAACAAAGATATATATTTTCTGGGAAACATGAATGTTTTTAGAAAATTACACTGCAATCCATCAAAAAAAAAAAAGTTGTTCAGATATTTCACTTAATAAAAGATGATGCATTAGAAGCTGCTCCAATGGCATAAAATGTATAAACTTCCACAGAGAATGCGATTAAAATAAAGTTTCAGTTTTGGATCAAACATTTTGTTGATTTTATTGAAATTGCACTCTGGAGCAGGGCAATATCCAAATTGCAGGAGGTGCAATATTTGTAGAGGCAAACACCATGTCAAAATATAAAATAAAAAAAATGTTATCTTCTGAAGAACAAAAATCTTTGTGTGGTACAGATTCACATAATGATCATTTAAATATATTTTTCAGTGAAAATGAGAATAATGATTCAAAAATGATCATTGCCTCCTAATTGCAATTGCAACATAAGTTTAAAAAAAATTCCAATATCAGGGCCCTGGCCTCCTGTCATTTGGCAAAAGTGTTGCCTGGGCAAAGTAAGTTGAGTATCCTGCAGCACTGTATGCAGACAGTGGACAAGTCTTACTATGCATAAACTTTTGGAAATATAAATGCAGTTGCAAGCTTTTTGGGAACACCTTGCTCACAACTAAAATTCAATGCAGGCATGATTTATTAGACTGCATTACTTTTAGCGAAATGTACCTAATAAATTTGCAACTGACCATAGACATCGTACATGCAGAATGGCTGAAGCACAGCGCCATACAGAACGGGAGGGGGATTACTCAGAGTCAGACCGTTAGGGGATCTGACAGACTGAGACAGTAAATACACATAAGCCGACCGTGTAACCCTTGAACAGATTATATTGGCATTGTAATGTACATGCATTTTAAAATGAAGCATTTTGGCCTGAGAAGAACAAAGTTGGCTCGTCTGGCCAAAAATAGAATTATTAACAGGAATAAGAAAGAAAGGTTTAAGAAAAGGAGCCAAGAAAAACTTCTAATACACAAAAAGGAATAAATCAGCTGATTTACAACACAGACATTAAGTCTCTGTTTAGTTACCAACCTCAAATCCTCATCTTGTTACCAAGCAATAGAAAAAGGTCAAGAGTCAGGACTCCACTCAGATATTTTCCAGTTGGCATTTGTTATAAAATACATCATAGAAAACATACTGTGCTTGTTTAATGCAACTTACCGCAAAGTATGCGGTTCCAAATGAAAATAAAGACAAAAACAACAGAATAACAAGTGTAATTTGGTCTACAAGATTTAATATACCATCAAAACCAAAGATATTTTGGAATCAGCCCCTGAACATTCATCCAACACAATGTCTAAAAAAAACATCATAAATGTCATAAAGTGTTAAAAAAGATATAAACATCCTAACAAAAAGGGGAAAAAGTACAACACTATCAAGACTGAACCCTGCTGAGAAGAATTCAGGCAACAGGACTGAATGTCTCTAAGGTGTTAATTAATTCGGTTTTACATGGAGAGCATACACATGTTAATGTATGTGCACCCCTAAACTTTATGTATTCTTATTAGAATAATTAAGGAATAAAGTTATTCAAGTGAACAAGAAACATACCCTTGTATGATTTGGACTGTATGATTGGGAGCCATTCATCCTTCATTTTGTACCAAAGTATTTTTTCTTAAAGTTTGGGTATTTTTCAATCGGTTATTTTCCCACATTTTTGTTTTAAGGAGAGTCTTAAGGAGAAGGACAGAAGAAATGTACAACCCGATTCCCAAAAAAAGGTGTTTGCTGTGATATAAGAACAGAATGCAATGATCGGCAAATCCTTCGTGAATTACATTCAATTGGATACATTACAAAAACAAGGTATATAATGCTCAAATTAGGAAACAGTTTTTTGTAAATATTTACACTCACTCTGAATGTATACAGCGTCAAAACTTTTTTGTAATTGGAGTTGGAAGTGAAAGAGGTGTGCCGGGAAGAGTTTGTTGTGGAGTTTAGAACTCCAGTTTGCTTGAGGAGTACACCTGGTAGCTGGTTTCAATTGAGGTCGGATCCCATTCCCACCACAAATAAACCACTCCAGACTTCGTTTGGGACTGAACCAAGACCACTTCCTCTAAAATGTCTCTGTGCAGTTGTTTTAGTCCGCAGCAGAGTGCAGTTCCCAAGTTCACACCTGCCCAAATGAACCGCACTAAGCGAAAGCAAATCCAAGTCTGATTTAACTGGACTAAAAAGTGCTGGTTAAAAAAGTACCCCAAGACACAAAAACATGGGAAAATAGGATCCTGAAGGTTTCGTCTAAAACTGAAGCTAGTAGTTTACATTGTAGCACCCACCAACTTTCTAAGGGTCAGTGTGTCAAGTCTGGATGAATAAATAATAATGCCAAAGAGACTTTAATGAACTTCAGGGAACTTCAAGGCCACATGAATACCAGACCTAGTGTTTATAATATGCTATCAGCAAACTAACAAAATACAGTAGTCTGTATTGATAATCTGATATCCCCATTTCATCTAAATTTGCCAATTGATGCAGGCATAATATGATAGCATCCATGTGTCCCAATATGATTTCAAGGTTCATGGCAATACAGAGAGATAAATGATAAAATGCAACAATCAGGTTTATAACAAAGACTAAATTGTCTGTGTTTGTTGTCATTTGTAGAGAATATCATGTTTCCTATGTGGCACTGGGAGGCTAACAGGCTGTCTGAGTGAGGCACTGAGTGACTGAAAGAGTGACTTTTTTGTTCAATGTATCGAGAAAGAAAAAAGGGCTAAACAGAGTTTCATGTTGGGATTCTGATTTCAGTTCCAGAGGGCTTCATGTCTCATTTCAAACTGTATTTGTTCATCAAGGTGCAAAAGATGTAAAGAATGCAACATCAAGTTTTGATTAGCAAACCCACGACTGAGACTGAACTTGAATGTCTAACAAACTTCATCAAAGTGAGTAAACCCAGTGGAAACTCTTCACTATTTGCAGAACAAAATAGGTTTTACTGTTGCTCTACAACTCCCTATGATACTAAATTAAAATAAATACAAATGATAAAATATTTGTCCTAAAAAATAAAAAAAGTCATGGGGTGTACAAACATTTTCATGTCTAGTTACAATCTAGTGTAAAACTCTTTCTGGCTGGTTAGAGAGCCGCCTGTTTATTGTTAAGTTAACCTTATATGCCTTCATATCACTTACAGGATCCACAGATGGTCAGAGGTGTATGTGTTTGGTTTGAGTTAGTGATTTAGACAATAAACAACAGCATCAATGCAAGGGAAATATTTTCAGATCACGCTGAAATGTCCGTCGCTCAGTATGAGCAGTGATTTATAATGGCTACAGGAATGTGATGCACTGAGCAGTACATATTTTATCTGTTACCATCCATGTGTTGTTTTCGGTAAAGGTTTAGTACCAGGTCTCTGATGTCGTCTCGTTTCCTCCGCACCTGCTGCCGTGGAAACCATTGTTGTAATTGGAGAGGAAGATCAAAGTGCACAACAGGGTCCTGAGAACAGAAGCAGAATTAATTTCCCATTGCCGTATAAATGCTTTACATTTTAATGTCACACTGAGTTTTAATCTAAAGGTGGAGATGTAAAGCTGATGCTGATTTCAGACTATGTAAACCTCTGAGAAAGAGATGCTGTCAAGTTCTTTACCTGTAAAAAACTCTCGACGTACTGCAGCAGGTACAGGCCACAGTCACTGCTGTTGTCTTGAAGGGGAACTTTGCAGTGTGAGCTTTGGATCTGATCTGGAACAAAGTCCCTTGTTGAACCACGACGGGCCTCCCATTCTGACTGCAAGTACCTGAGGGACAAATACACGTCATCTTACAAACACACACACACGCGCATGCGTGGCTACAGACAGATGAGTTAAAAGTGTCACACTTACTCCCGCAAGAGTTTGAAGACTCGCTCATGAAGTGAAAGTTTTAGGGAATCCATGATCAGAATACATGGCCTACAGAGAGAAGAGGTACATTTGTCAATGTTTTAATCCACATTAGACATTTTTTTCATTTTCACAGGGTAGCGTACATGCAACTGCAAGCAAGAAGGCCAAGTGTCCACTGCAGAATACATTTTTCAAGAAAGCCAAACCTCAAAAACACAAATCTCTGTGAAAATAACCACAATCCTTTTGTTCTGTGCCTGTCTACCTGCACACTCACCTCTTGCAAATTGTTTTCTTCTTGTATGTTCGCTCTGTGCAGTTCTACAATCAAAGAAAAAATTAGACCGAGCAAAAAAGAAAGACACTAATGGTAAAAAACTAACAAAAAAACATCTGAGTTTGAAGAAGTTTTTACCACTGGACCAGGTGCTGGGTCTTTGGTGGATTGTTCTTGGGGCTTTTCTAGAACACAAGAAACCAAAAATCATACATCAATCATAAACCATAAAATAAAATAATACATGCATGTATCATTTCATCATAGAAGGCATATGTCATTGACTCTAAATACCTGTCTGTGTGGCCATGCTGTCGCTGTGGTTTAATGTCGGAGGTGTAGGTGGTGTCTCTGTGTTTTCATTTGGGCTTTTAGACCCTTTTGCCACCTCTTGTTCCTGTCCCTCATCGTTTGGACCACTCCAGGCCTCAGATTTTGGCTCTTCCAGTCCAGGAAAGCAGATGACAACTAAATACCAGTGAGCCCTAAACAGACAACAGAGCAATGTGATATATAATGTGATGTAGCCGGAAAAACCTGATGTAGAGCACACCTATTCATGGTGTATTCAACTCACTCCTGATTGACAGGCACAAAAACGAAGTCCTTTTCGAAAATGTCCACATGGCGTGTCCACGTCTTCACTCGTTGGTGCCGCCTCTGCCTCTGACAGCTGCAGGCACACAAAAATATTGTAGTTGCATCATAGTTTCACTTACATAGAAATACCTGTAGACAGTAGTAGTGTTTGAAAGTTCAGGCCTAATATCACTGCACCAAGAGTGCTGAGTGGCAGTAAAGCAATTTATTTTATTTTTTTGACTCCCAAAACATTATGTTGAAGGCTACAATAAGATCATTGCTAATGAAGTCATGATGTTTTACCATATTTATTGGCTACTTGTATATTCTTTGCACAGTATATGTACAAAAATTGTGAACGAGAAATGGAGAAAATTAAAATTTTGATAAAAGGGACAGTTCAGATTTTTTTAATTGGGGTTGAATTGGTGGCTTTGAAGAGAGCATTATTGGATCCATAAAACTGAGTTCCCCATCCAAAAGGGCTGTTGAACAGCAAGGAAAGACAGTGAAAATACTCTAAATGTGGCCTACACTTAAATCTGTTAGATTGGTAATACGTAATTAAAAAAACAACAAGAAACACTTTGCAACTGTCAAAGAGACTTTTTCCTGGAGGCTGTACATAGGACACTTGAAAAAGTTCCAGCAGAAAAGATTTGTCTCGTCCATTTTGTGTCGTGATTACTTACGAATCGGTAACGACGCCTTCGCTGGCGTTGTCCCTCCGTGTCAGCTGCTTGTAGAAGAAACTGCTGAAGATGTGGGAGCGCTCGGCCACAGAAGCAGGGGCCTTCTGGAGGAGATATCTGGTTCAAAAACACATCGACACAATCTGTTAAAAAGTGAATCCCTTCTCCACAAAAAAACTAAAAACTAAAAAAGTTGCTCACTTGAGGTAAAAATCAATGATAACATCATTGAGGAAATGCCCAGTATCAAGGCACTGCAGGTCCTCCATTGTGACGGTTATTCCTCCTTTTAGTGGCGGAGGAGGAAACTGGATCAACCTAAGCAGAGGAGGGAGAATGAAGAAGCTCAGTTTACCATGACAGTAAATGACAAGTGTGTGAGCGCACAGAAAAACCATAGATTTGAATCGGATCATCTGCACTGGAAGGCGGACTGTTATTGTTTCAATTATTTAGTAAGGAAGCACTGATTTGGTTATTTTTCCGGACGTAAATGTTTGTCACATGTAATTTGTTCCAGGACTGTTGGAAAATGTAAAAATCTAATTATAATTTCTGTTTCTTTCATTTCTGGCCGTGATAAACGGTTCAATTCTGGGGATTTTCTTTAAAAAAAACCCTTCCAAACCACCACTTGCTTCATAAAGACCATTATAAAAGTAAATGTTTTATCTACCAGTTAGATTCATTCAGAAACAGTTTTAAGTGCAGTGATATTCCCTGGTCTCCAACGTACCTTACATAAAATAAACATCTTAATGAGCTCCATGCAGAGACACAAGGTTTGAATTTTTGTTACGAAGACTGGACTGCATCTGCTGCAAGAATCTTAATTTTGCACATGTGACAACCCCTGCTGGGCATGATAAGCTGCATATACGATGATGTAGGTTACTTGCCTGCGAGCTTGGCCCTGATGTTTATATTTAGCCCAGCTGGAGTCTGGTTTACACAGGGACACGGAGTACGATCCTTTGGTTCTACGATGGCACACCGTGTACACAGGAGGGGGCTCCTCCTTTCTCTTCTGTGGGAGGAAAATCGAATCACAGGAGCAACATTAACTCTGTAATAATTTGATATTGACACGTTTTTCTGAACCAGGGAGTCACAAAATAAATCTTAAGGCGTTAAAAAAAAAGTTTTGCTTAATGTTACAAATTTTTCTCATTCTTGCTGTTACTCACGATTACTTTCTTGGGACTCTATAATAGTACAAAACTCTGGACACAACCAGTAAACATATTTATGAGGTAGATACTGCTTCTTTTTAAGGGCATATACAGCAAAAAGAAAAATAACTCAGGAAAAAACTTACCTCTGAGGGATTTTCCAGCTCTTTTTCTTTCTGGTCCTCCTCTGGTTCGAGGTTTGACCCTGTGTCTTGTTCTGCCGCTGTCTCCAGCTCCGGTAGTGTCTCTTTCTGTGAATCAACCTCCAGCTGGATGAGTGGTGGGGTGTTTCTGTCTGTATCAGAATGTGAAGTATCCTGGTCTGTGTCTAGTCTAGGGTCAGTGCTTTCCAGGTCCAGCAGAGACAGCAGGTGAGAGTCCAGTCCAGTTTTCCTAATCAGATCTATGCTTTCATCCAGAGACAGAACGGGACTTTGAAAGTCTTCCAGACAGCTAACTCCGTCTGCACAATGGATGGATTTTGCATCTGCCAGACTGTTGAGACAGTCGATGTCCAGGAGGGAGCGTAACAAAGCCCCCTCCATTCCCTCCACAGGATGCCTCAGAGTCAGCAGGATGAAGGGGCTCACCTTGTCTATTAAAATAAATAAAATAATCATAAGAGCATTAAATTCACCATGCCGTTTTACATTGAGAGTAATTTTTTTTTGAGACATTCAGCGCACAGTGTGTGATTTTGTGAATTCCATCTTAGCTCTGTCCTTCACAAACATACTGCTTTCACACGGAACCACTGTCAGGTCTAAAGGAACTGCAACCTAAATGCTACAAGTTTACCAAAAACCTTAAGAAATTCTGAAAAGCTGAGGTGTACCCTGAGCAGTCTCACCAGTGTTTGTGGTTCTGTCTTGATTTAAACACAGCTTGAGGAGGTCTTGTTTTATAGCAGCAGCAGCCATTTCTGACACACAAAACAGTAGGACAGCAACAGGGAAAGGCTCGTTGCTGCCCTGGAAAAGAAACTGCCGGTCCTCCAGTTCTTGCTGATCCCACACACTGTACCTCCTCAGTTCTTTACGCTCCAAGGTTAACATCACCCCCAGCTGTTCATCGTCATCTGTGGAGAAAGAGGTGGTCAGGTTAGCTAGCTGTTAGTGTCTGTATCTGATGCCTCTTATATTTCAATAGAATACCTTACATGCAAAAAAAACAGACCTCATGTGTATACCTTGCATGGCAGAAAAAGCATTCAATCAAAGCAAAGAAAGCAAATCGAATATCCTGCAGATTTAAGCTTTCCTCTGCAGATGTACCAGTGCTCCCACTAAAGACGCCTGAATACAGCTTTAGAGCTATCCTGACCAAGTGTAGTACATCCTACAAACATTATTTTTTGAAGCACAGAAAACCCAGTGCACACCAGGAATGTATAGATCATCTTCGTCTGATGCAAAATTATAAAAATGATGTCCAACTAAACTAATGAATTAAGATCTAGCACCCTGGAATATAAATGAGTTTACAGCTGTGCACATGCACATAATCTGGTGATTCACATTACTTTCTTCTAATTGGGCTTCATAGAAAACCTGTGTCATAAGTGTCTATGCCAGTCAGAATTTAGCCACAGTGGTGCTTTAGCTAAAAGCTACATCAGCGTCATAAAAATTCTGACAGTGCTTCAGTTCTTCTTTTCAACATAAACCTCACACATTGCATATCCAAGTGTAACAGGAAAGGGGTAGGTTGACCGACTTTCTACCAGTGCCAAGCCTGCTTGGTTATTGGAGAACCAATCGAAAGAGGGTAGGACTTAAAATAGCTCATTTAGCACTATAAGCAATTTACAGCTGAAGCTTATGGAGTATCTGGTCAAACACCAAAATAATATGTTTATTAATGTGAAGTCTGAAGGGATCATGAATTACGGCAGTCCATCCAATAAATTGAAAGATGTTTCTGTCCCAACCAAAGTGGTGGATAGACAGACACACATCCTGTTAATTCTTACTTGGGTAAAGGAATCAGACATTAGTCATTTGTTTTTCAGAAACAAAGTTGTTCAATGTAGTTTATCAGAACAAGAAAGTTAGCTTAGTTTTGTCCAAAATGTTTTACACTACCAATATGCAGTCTTCTTCTTACACACCAATTTCCAATCTCAAGGATTTAACACCTAAGTTCCCTGAAAGGGAGATTTCACCGGCTCAGAGGGTGAAAGTGCACTAGGGCCTTGAGGGCCTTAGCCAGGACCACACACACACACATACACACACATACACCTACACTCCTGCTTCTGAAATAGACCACTAAGCTGAGAGTGGATGGTGTGCAGACAGCATGACCAAAACAAGGAGTTCATACAACCCAGACCAAAGGGCTCAGGCAGGCCACAGCCTCTTTACAGACACAGTGATTACACTAAGTTAAGACATTAAAAATCACATTATTTTTAGGATTACCTGTCACTGGGATGATGATTTCTTGATCTAATATCTGTGAATGAAGAGTAAAAAATATGTCACACGTCCTGTCCTGAACTGAATGTGATCAGCAAATTATGTTTTGGTTTATGCAAGTTACCATCATGTCTCCATTCGATTTTGCTTGGTAACCTCCATAGTGCAGCGTGGAGAAGGAGTAATCCATACTGGTGGTGGGAGGAACCGCTACTGAAGGAGGAAGATTTACAACTACATGCAAAACCTGCAACACACAAATACACACAGTTTGGAGGAAATGGTGAAAACAGTAATACACAATAATAGCACAATAACAATGAGACCTAGCTTTAAGGTCAAGTAATGTACTTTAAAACAATATTTCTATTGGTATTTATTTCAATATTGCAGAGCCAAAAAGTGTAGGATTTTAAACAACCTTACTTTGGTCCCATCTAGTGGTAGTGACAGGTATGACACTGTAGCTGACAGCAATGCACGCTGCTACTTTTTTTGTATTTTAACAAAGCAATTTACTCAGGAGGTATCAAAGATAATATAGGGACACATTCTGCCTACCTGCATGTCCTGTATGTTAGAAGCTTCTTGCTCTTCATCCAAAGCTTCCTGCAAGGATTCACTCTGTATTACTTCATCTTCCACAGTGACCAGTGTTTGGCCCACTGTGCTGCAGGGCCGAGGAGCATCATGGCTCCCCTCATCATCACTGGACAGCACAACTGAAAGAATGAAGAAAAAACATGTGAGGCCAAGTGTGAATTTTACATGGGAGTTATGCCACGTTACTGCTTTAAAAATCAAACACACACATGCTCTTGATTAACACTGCAAAAAAGGAGGTGTAATGGGAAACACAGAGGTGTTAAGATGCAGGGGAAGTGAAGCAAGGTATAGAAGGTTATCTCATCCTGTGTTGGTGTACTCACTGGGTTCATAGGGGCTGTTTGCGGCCGTGTTGTCCTGGCTAGAAGAAAGATTTTGTTGGGGGGTACCAATGAAGTCTCCAGCCTCCACATCAGGACTGATGATCGGGACCAGAACCTCCGTTTGATCATCTGCTCCCACCGTGAACTGTACAATGGTTCGGTCCAGGCTGTCCAAATCTACATCTTCTCCACTTTCCTCCAGATAAATGTGTGTCGAAGCCGGTCCTCCATCTCTTCCGTCTTCTCCAGTGAGCCGAAGCACACTCTCGCGGTGGCGTTTGGGGCTGCCTGTCCCATTGCAGTGGGAACCTGCATCCTTTCTTTTCCTCTTCTGTTGAGCACACAGTATGCACCACTTCAGTTTTGTGCAAAATAATTGCATTGTTTTTGTCAGAGGAACTTAGACATAGAACATTAATATACTGCAAATATTTCACAACAAGGTCAAACAAGCGGTGAATAAAGACCTCAATCATGTTGTGCAGAACAGACATATTTAAAACATACACTATAGTCTAGCGAAGTGTTGTGCCTATACTTACAAATAATGAAACAAAAAACAAGGTGCCTGGGTTTTTGCTTTAGGCCTTCTGTAGGAAATCTTTATCATGTTTACTTTGTGGTGACCCTGAACGGAACTTACTGAACTGTGTTGCACTTCTTTTTCTGGATCAGTCCACCTGTCCTTCATCCTAGTTCGGGGGAACTCATCACAACTTCCTCTGTCCTCAGCAGGCTCCCAGCTCACTGACAACCCACAATCTGTATGAGCCAGAGAAACAGAAAAATAAATGGCTATGTTTTAGACTGAGATATGCATGTATGGGAAACAGTGAGTAAATTTAGCTGTGTTTTATTTTACAGAACTATAAAGTTTAGCATGCGTATATTTACTTAGGAAACAAGGCCAGAATTATCAATTAACATTTCCCATTGGAACCCTTAAATAAGTGAAATGTAAGCATGATGCTGAGTCATTATAAGCAATAAAGTCAAAGCGTCAACCAAAAACAACAGCAGAATAATCCAGTGAAGTACAATGGAGTTAAAGTGCAGCAGCACAAAAGCAAAAGTGTTTCTGAATGTTAACGCACCTACAACTTCAGCAAATTTAAAGTCGTCTCCGTTGTCTGTTCCGATTATAACCTCCTTAATATCCTTTTGTTCTTCTTTGTCCACTTCATCATCAACATTTTGCGAACTTCTCCTGAGTCTTGACCTGAAGATACAAAGAAGTAACACCATGTTCTGATTATGCTGGATAGCAAAGTCACATAAAGTAGTGTGGAACTTTATATACTTAAAATGTACTTAACAACACAACATCCAAGACTAAACAAAAAAACACATATTTGAACTAGAATCTCAAGTTGTGAAATCTTTCTGTGTGGTATTATTCCAAATGAAATAAACACATTTTCTGCCTGGAAAATACATTAAGCCAAGTATTTTGCAGACCAAGCCAAACTCCATTAAAAGGAAATTTCTCCTTAAACTTATCGAAAACAAATGACCCTAATAAAGAACACCTCCTAATGTTTTTGTGGCTATTTTTGGTCATTATTCACAGGTCTATGTGAAAACCCTCCTGACTGTTTAAGTTTATTTCCTAACAGTATAAGATCATTAGAGTCAACTTTTTTTTTAAAGCAGGTCCCATTTATGCCTGACATTATTCACTGTCTGTTATTTAATGGTGTAAGTTTCCTTTTCTCTTGTGCAACTCTTTAACTATGGGATTATTATTGCAGAGATGCTGTAATTCCCCTAGAAATAAAGCTCAGCAGTGCATACACCAAATGTGGAACTGTCAGCCGCTTGACACCCTGAGACCCACAAAGACTTTATGCCATACATCTCTATTACAAAAAAAGGATAGTAACTGAGTTATGACAATCTAAAAAAGAAAAAAAAAGAAAAAGCATTATCAAAATATGATTTTGGTGTCAATCATGTTTGCATGGCCTGTCACAGCTACTTTTTGTTGGATGATATATTGCACCAGAAATAAGTTTCATTTTAATAACGATAATATAATAGCATAATAATGCAAGCACTGTACACCCTTTCAAAGAGCAATCAACATTTCATTCTTAAGGATATTCAGACACTGGAATAAGAATGTGACAAAATCTTAAAATATCCATAATAAATAAAACAAATCAAACAAACTACCATGTTGGGACACCTCATCCATTGATGGAGTATTTTGTGCTCAAGAGGAAAGTACGGCGGTGGGTCATGTGTTGGGTCAGGAAGTCATAGACCCTGGCCAAGAAATAGCTCTGCACATTACTACAACTTGTTCTTACACTTCATAATTCATATAGATTAAACAAAAATATGTGTTCATCAGTGACACTAGAGGAGCTGGTAGAGGAATTACAAAAGGAGTAAGGGTTGTGCCCCCCCCATTTCCAGTCTTTATACTACTTACTGTAGCTTAAAGTTAATAGGAAAATAGGATAGTGGTATCAGTGTTCTCCTTCAGCTCTCAGCAAGAAGGCAAAAAAGTGTATTACCTCAAATAAAAAAAAACTATCCTTTTCAACAAGAACTCCCTACCTTTGAGCAGGGGATGAGGTGGTCTTCTGGTTGCTTTTAGGGGTAATGCTCTTGATTTTATCATTCTTGGGCCTCAGGTCTCTGCTGATCAGGGACTCCTCTCTGCATCGACCACTCTCCCTCTGCGTACTCGTGTACACTTGTCCTTGATTTCCCAAAGTACGACGTCTTATTCTTTCGATATACGCCTGCCCCTTTTCTGTCTTTAGGACATCAGTCAGGATCAGACAGGGCTTCCTCCTACAGGATAAAACACAGGAATTATTCTCAACTTTTCTACAGCTGCGTCTTCTCTGTAACATTGTGCCATCCTTTAAGGTATTTTCACTTATAGTTCATGTACCGTCGCAGGTCAGATTTTGTGTATACCAGCTGATCAAGAGGGAGGGGCGTAGATAAGCAATGTGTGCTTGCATGATAAGTTTTGCCTTGAGTCATGGTGCTTATAAGTAACATTTTTATAAAGTAATGCAACTTGGAGCAATGTGCAAGTTGAATAATGTTCACACAAACAAACATGAGAGAGAACCTGATCTTCTTTAAAACCTGGAGCAACTTAGACAAAACTTTGAACACAACACACAAACAAACTCAGTTGTGTGATCACAGAAGTATATATCACATTGAAATACCATAATTTGAAACCTGGTATTTATGGAACATGCAGGAATGATGAGCCATGGTTTCACAGCACTGCACCATGTTTGTAACACTGAAAACTTTCCGTTTTCAACCATGAGTTTTATAAAAGCCAAAGTGGTATTTAGCACTTTAGCAAGTGTGATTTTTAGTCATTGTGGAAAAATAATTACCCTAGTTTCAAAAATTGGGGAAAATATATATTTGTTTTTAAAAATAAAGTTACCTCTCAAGAATTAAAATGATGTCATATGACATAAATTAATCAAAAATGCCCTGATTAATATTGCTTATGAAAAAAAATTAACATTGCTCTTAAGCACTTAAATAAGAATCCTAATGCAGGATGAGAGCCCCATCTTGTGAAAGTTTAAGAAACTGCAATGAGCTGCAAAGGCAAGGCAGGTTCTGTCTGACCAGAACGCTTTGACTGATGTCCAAAACAGTACTCTAGTGCTCCATTTCTATGTTGTTGGGGTTTTGTTTTTGTTTTGTTGCATTATTCAAGAGTGAGAGAATAAGATCCTTGTGCTCATGGTCGATGAAAGAGAAGCACCCAAACATGAAGGCAAGTCAGAAACTGAAGGACATCTACTTTCTGGACTTTTCAGTGTGACTTATTTTTAAATGTGTCAACAGTGTTCACAATTATGTCAGTGGTCCACTAATGAACTAAGTTGAGATAAGTGATTTAGTTGTAACAGGTAACCACGTTTGATGTGTTGTAGTTTGTGTGAAAAAGGTAGAAAAAATCACAGCCAAGCCGAGAAGATCGTCTGAACTGTAGGAAAGCTTGGGGGAAAAAATGTTTAGTCCTAACTGATAGGCAGAAAAATTACCAGATATTTCAGTCTGAAATCAACAGCCTAAACTCTGTCATCGGCTGCTGCTTACCTGGACATTTCCAACGTTATATGCTCAAACAGCGTGGATCCATTTTTATGCGTTGAATCACTATGTCTGCGTTTGCAACCTGCAAATGCAGTCCAGGGAACCTGTTAAAGGGAGGGAAAGGGATGCAAGTTTCAGGATTGATCCAGAATCCAGAAGAGCCTGGACACCACCATTACATTTGTGACTGTATGGCTGTACCTGTCTTTCTAACTTCTCACACTCTGGTGAAAGACATGGCATGGAGATTTTGAGTGGGTTTTCCATCTAAAATTCACAGGGTGGTTAGTTACTATGCTTGTATCAAATGAATGACAAGAGACAGCCCAATCGTCGTAGCTCTTTCTTAGATTTAAATAAAAATAAATAAAAAAACAGCAAGCATGAAAGAGCAAAGCTTGTGACTTTGGTATTAAAGCAGCATACATAATTCTGTTAGCTGAATCGACAGGTAGTAAATGGGCAACCATCTTAATGATTTAATTATCTTTTTAGGCATAAATACCAACTTTCCCCAGTTTCAGCTTCTTATGAATCATTTGTGTTTTAGTCTGTCGGTCAGACAAAATCATTTAAAGACACCAGCTTGGGTTTTACAACATTTTCTTTTGTTCTGTTTATTGGGTTTTCAATTGGCAACATCAATGTACATTTGAATGCAACATTCACTGTAAGTATACATTTGCACATATTTAGACAATGGAATGCAACATTTTAAGACATGTAATACTTTCTCACATTTTATAGGTCACACACTATAAAATAATGAAAAGAATTGTAAGTTGCAACCCAAGTAGCAGCTCATTATGGTAACTGTAGGATAGTAGCAACTTTGATGATGCAAAAGTTGCTGATTGAAGTCGTTTATGCTTTAGTGGTCATTAGGCCTGCTCTTACTGAGATCTAGTTCCTGCTCAGTGATTAACAGAATTTAGCAAAAAAGCAATCATAAAAGCATGCCTGTGTGAGAGTAGAGCCATTAAACAATCCCAGAACTGTGACCAGCACACGCTATGATTGGAAGCCATAAAGCAAGCGTCACCACAGGATCTTGGCAGGATGACAAAGCAATTTAAGATGCACGCTAAAAGCTCAAAAGTTCACATGTATGTCATCAAAAACATAATTCACACATACCAAGTTATCCTTGTCGACCTTGAAGGGAATAGTTAAGGCTCTTCTTCGCTCCATCATGGTCCAGTGTTGGGTAAGACACAGCAAGAACACTGCAGGAAAAACATGCACAAAAAATTATAAACTGTCCTTCTCTGTAAAAAGTAGTCAAACTCTGTATTACAAGGTGGTCAGGAACATCTATGCCATATTTAAGGACAAGGTAAATCTTTTTGATTAGGAAATGGGTCCTACATGGCCTAGGCGGCTCAATTAAGTAATGTCCACCAACATGGATTCGAATGAGATTGTTAAACACTTACCAAAATGCTAATAAAACTTAGGGAACTGAAAGAAGAACTGAAATTGTATCAAAATCATAATATGGACTAGTGCAATACACACAATAAAATATAAATACAATTATTAATGATTGTAAAGTGAAGTGGTGCTGCAAGCTATCCCAGCCTGCAAATGATATTTTACAGACTTTGTATGGTACACATCATTGCATAAATTAATAACAGCATGATCATTTTAAAATGTATTACATTTTTTAAAATAAGAATGGCGCAAAAATGATCATTCCCCATCAATATTAAAAACATTGCAAGTGCAATTTCAGTCAAAATAATAAAAATGATTTTTTTTCACCATTGAGGCCCATTTGTACACAATGATCACAAACAAAAAGCACATGTAGTAGTACTTGTTATATATAAGAGTAGGTAACATCCTTTAGAAACCAAAATAATTATTCACTCTTATGGACATTAAAAAATGTAAGGATAAAAAAAAAAAAAAAAAAAAACACAGGGTAGTGTTAGAAATAATCTCTTATTCTGTCTCTGTGGGTGGGGGTATGCATGCATAATTTACTAACTGTGTATGTAACCTCTCTCTGTGCATTTATAGATTAATAATGCAAGATACTTTGCTAAAATGATCATGTGTTAATATTGTTTTCAAACTATGATTCCTCTAAATACATTAAACTATATAATACATTACATTACATTACGTCAGATAATTGAATCTTTAAGGTTTCCTCAATGCATTTCTCAACAGCAGTTATCTGAAAGCTGTATGACGTTTTACACTGATGTTTTATAAAAATCATAATCAAATACTTATGAATGCCAAATAGTAGAAATGTATGTATGTATATAACTTGTATAGAATGTATGTATATGTATGCATATTCTTTATTATTCTTTACAGATATAGCTGCATACAGCTAAAAAAAATAAAACAACAAACAAACATTTTACTTATATGTAAAGATATAATTATGCATATAAAAAGGAATCTATAAAAAAAGCAGACACATTTGTAAACAGGACAATAGTACAATGCTGCAGAGTGCATAAGGTGCAGAAATAAATTAAAATGATTAACACAGCAGGTGACTTAATATGTTGGAGAAAGATGGTAACAACGTGCTATGGTTTATATTTCACAATTATGATATATCGCCTCACTGTTAAAATAATCGCCTATGTCATTTTTGGTAAAAATTGGGGTTTTTTTGCCTTAATCATCTCCTCATGACGCCGTCCACCTATGGTGAAATTGCCTACATCCTCGGTTGATTAGATCATGTGATTTTACCCCTTAAAGATCATCACTTCTTTAACAATTTGCCACATTGTTAGGCATCAGATAAGAACCCAGCAAAGAAGAGCTAGATGGAGATTGTTTAGTTATCAGTTTAGTTTATCAGTGTTTTATTGTTGACACTTATATACACTTACACTTTATATATATACACTTACACTTTATATATATATATATATATATATATATATTGGTAACACTTTAATCTAAGGTGTCTACATAAGAGTGACATGAGCATGTCATAAACATGACATGGGATGTGTCATGAACATTGATGACACTTTGAAGCAACATTAATGCTCATGGTACTTGTCATGTCATGTTTCTGACAGGCTTGTATGACTCCTATGTAGATAACTTCAAATAAAGTGTTACCATACCTTGCTTAAGTCACAAAGGCATGTTCAAAAAATTGCCTAAGTCATTTATTTCTCTTCAGTTACATACAGTGTACACACAGACATGTAAATTTACACACAGTGTTATTACTATGCCAATAGCCATCCTTTGTTACATCCTTTTTGAGGGAAATGATCAATAAATGTCATATGTTACACTTTTGGTGAAGTTTTTTGTGTTTCCTGCAAAACTTGAAAAAAAATGAGTTAGGCGATTATTTTAACAGGATAACAATATGCATTTTAAAAAACCGGTGTGTAAGGCATAAAATATACAACTTCGGGCTACAATTTAGGTTGCACACGTGTGACGCTAATTACCTATCCTAAAAAAGGACACCCGTATTACAGCCCTTACAATGAACAACCCCACAACGACCACCTGTTTGTTTTTAAAGTTGATTTCCCTTTAAACACACAACAGAAAGCAACAACAAAAAAACCCTCATCAGCTAATCATTGCCAGCGTAAGCCGACAGAGCTAGCCTGCTAATGTTTCCTGATCTATGATGCTAGCTGAAGGTAGCAGAGACGAAGCTTACCTTCGGCCCGGGGCTTCTCTCGAAGATAACAGGGAAAATAAGGATAATTTAGACAACTATTTCCACACGTTCGCATTCACAGGAAGCTTGCAAACGCTATAGGGACACATTGTGCCGTGCTCGTTTTGGTAATATCACAGCAGGCGCCCCACTGTTCCTTAGCAACATCCGGTGAGCACCGGAAGTGCACCAGAAAACAAGGAGGTGAACAGTGATGTTACGGGGACTGGAGTCGAGCCCGCCTTTTATTATAGTGGTAGAAGATAACACTTCATAAATTGCCATGCAGGTATCGTCACCCTGTTAAAATAATCGCCTAACTAATTTTTTAAAAAGTTTTGCAGGAAACAAACCAAAAATGTAACACATGACATTTATTGATCATTTCACTCAAAAAGTATGTAACAAAGGATGGCTATTGGCATAGTAATAACACCGTGTGTAAATCATGTAACTTAAGAGAAATAAATTAATGCAATTTTTTGAACATGCCTTTAGGACTTAAGCAAGATATGGTAACACTTTATTCTGAAGGTGTCTACATAAGTCACACAAGCCTGTCAGAAACTTGACATGACAAGTATCATGAGCATAATGTTACTTCAAAGTGCCGTTAATGTTCATGACACATACCATGCTCATGTCACTCTTATGTAGACACATTCAAAATGAAGTGTTACCATATCTTGCTTAAGTCCCAAAGGCATGTTCAAAAAATGTAAAATCACATGATCTGATCAACTGAGGATGTAGGCGATTTTACCATATGTGGTTTAGGAAAAAAAAACAATTTTGACAAAAAATGACTTAGGCGATTATTTTAACAGTGTGACGGTATTTTAGTGAAATAGCAGGTGTAATACCACAGTGTAAGAATAGAAGAAATTATGATGAAATCGTACTTCAGTAAAAGTAAAAAAAAAATTCAAAAAAAGTCTAGGCATAAATATATACCCTTAACAAAAAGTAAAAATAAAATAGCCTACTCATTATGCAGCATGACCTGTTCAATCATATACTACTGGATAAATAGTATACATTTATTTGCACCAATCCTATTTGATAATTTTTAAAGATTTTTTCATTCATTTTCTTATTTTTTTTCTTATACTACTAATTGTATAATTTATTTGCAGCAATCATACAGCAGCTTTTATGTATTTTGTATTGTTTCTTATACTACTATACTAAAAATGAATAGTATACATTTATTTGCAGCAATCCTATTATTATATTATTGCTGAGGGGGGTTTATGAAGAATTTCCTTTAAATTTTTATTATACCTTTACTACTCATTATCACATTCATAAGTCACCTTAATCTTGCCAGGGCTGGGAAAGGGAGTCAGCCATGGTGTGATAATAGGTTGGGTTTCTTTCTTTTTTATGTTGAGTAGCCAAATGCTATCCACAATCATATCTCACTGGATTATACTAATGCAATAATAGCATAAATGTATTAGCAGCAGTCCAATTATATAGATATATTTTGTTTTTCCTTATACTCCTATACTATACTTACTTGTATTGTAAATTAAACCAGCGTTATATTCCACAAGGGTCTGTGAAGCTGCAAAGTATCAGGGTCTTACAGTAAGAGGTATTATTATAAAATATGCAAGTCTGAAAACCTTTACCTATTTGCACAGACACTCATTTTTAGATGAGTTATTTAGACAAACACTCATGATCAGCATCAGCCCCAACATATATATTTTTATATTTGTATTATATTATTTGACTTGTCATAACAGGAGTGGCACAACTGTCACTAATATGATTGAAGTTGGTTTAATCAAAATTAGGTTTTCCCTGTTATTATCATCATTTGTAGTTACATCTGTGCCTTTCCTACTATGACAAGTCAAAAAGTTATTAAACGTTTCAATTTCCTGGTCATTACACCTGGCCTCATATCAACAACGTTTATGGAAATATAAAAACATCACCACTGTAACAACTTTTTTTAGAGTATTTATTTACTGATAAAGCAGCACAAACATCAGGCCTGCTCAGCCCCTGGAGAGAGGTTGGTGAGTCAGCCTTCACACACTGCAGTACGTAAATACAGGCCTTTTCCCAGAGAACATGCTGACTACAGAATTAATGCAATAACATAAATGCCTCCATTATATTCAAGGGCCCATAGTAGGCCATTGTGTGTGGAGTTGTTTTCCTATGGTAAGTCAACATGTCTGCTGTGAAAAAGGCCTGAATGTGTCATTAGGAGCTGGACATTAGCCTCTGAGTACAGCATGGACACTGGAAAGCAGTGTAATAATGACATTTGTATTGTAGTCCAAAATGGCCTGTTTATACAATTTCTATTTTGAACAAATTAATGTTGACCATTGCATGTAGTTGATTCTATATGTACAAGAAATCATCCAGGATAATTTATTATTGTCCTGTAATGCAAAAATACAAAGATGGCAAATTATATTTTTCCATGGCAGCGATTGTCCCAGTGTCCAGCATGATCTTTAACGTCAGGAGCCACATTCCTGCAACGCTGTCTCTGAGGACGGCCCTAAGCTTGTTGCTGCGCCAACACCTTCCTCAGGTACTGGGCGCAGTGCCATGGCTGGGGCGTTTCCTTTCAGCTCCCGTCCTGCTTTCATTTCAGCTATGAGGAAAAGAAAAGGCCACTGTGAGTCACTGGCATGTGCCGTATAATGCTCCCCTAATCTCATGGACCTGCCTCTTGACATAATTATAAAATTAAGAATGATGATGTTTGAGCAGGTTGCTAAACAAAGTGATATTTGATCAAGTTTGGCACAGAAGGTTTGAAAAAAACAAAAGACTTGAAAGAAAATTTGTCATTGAGTTACGCAGGACGCTGTTAACATTTAAGGCCTGGTTCTCTAAATAGATTATAAGGTAAACAGTACTGAAAACACCAAAATAGCTGCATGGATCATACAGTCAAAGTAAACAGTTACACATTTCTCTTTAGTGTCTACACACAAGGTTAATTTTTTCTACTGGTCTTCAAACTCTGACTTTCCCTGTTCCTTTTCCTGACTTTACCTGCACTACATGGTGTTATGATGGGCTTTTCCACTTGCTCCTCTCCAGTGATGGAACCCCGGATCTTCCGGACCACGTAGAGACTAGCTAGGATGAGAAACAAAAAATCAAAACATGTACTGTAAATAAGCACATAACATTAAAAACATTTCTTTAAAGAAAACAATACACATAGGCCATGTATAACTATTATTAATATGTTGTTGTTGTTTTTTCATATTAACTGTCTTCACATATTGTATCTTTAGAGGTTATATCATATACTTAAGCATAAGCAGCAACAACATATGTAGAAATACAGTGATGCATTAAAAATGCTGAGTATAAGCATCAAGATTTGTAATGACTTTATAAGTACAAACTCATTATGCAGAGTGACCTGTTTCAGTATTATTACTGATCCATTCATGTATGTATATTTAATGCTGCTGCAGGTCAAGATGGGGCTAATTTTAATTACATTATATGTTTCTGGGTAGCACTTAATCGATAATAATACATCAAAATTTAGAGATAATGTATTATACCGATAAGCTGAAAACTAGGGTTTTAACTCAAGTGGTATACCACAATGTAGAAATACAATTCTTGAAGTCTTGCATTAGTATAAAAGTATTCGAATCAATATTATAATTTAAACTGCCAAAAGTAAAACAACTCGTCATGTACAACAGTCAACTTCAAAATCATACATACTATATTTCTGGATCATGATTATTAGTGCATTAATATGTAACAATAATTTAATGTTACAGCTGGTAGATGTTGAGCTAATTTCAACTGCTGAGTAGCTTAATCTATAAAAACATATATCAAAAGTTATACTTTGCATAAATAATTTGAAGAAAATACAGTAACTGAAGCTAACACGTAAATGTAGCAGTGTAAAAGGTACAATATTTGTGGAAATGTGGTGTAGAAGTAGAAAGTGGCTTCAAATGGATTTACTCAAATTAAGTACGAGTACCTCAAAATTGTGATTAAGTAGCCTACTATACTCGAGTAAGTGCTTTAATTACATATAGCGTCACTGGATATCAAAGCTAAGTAAACGATAGCCTGATCGATACTAACAGGAAGAAACCAAAACATCAGTGTCTCCCTTTGGCGTGGGCGCGGTCAGTTTAAAATCTTTAAATATACAAAAAAACGACAAACAAATCCTACCTTTTATGATCAGTCAGACCATGGTTGTTTACTGGTTGAACCTGTTGCGTGGTGGTGAGACCACTGGTGAGATAATCTTCGTTGCGATGTGCGAGTAAATGTTGCTCTTTGTACCGTCAGCTGTCTTGTATTTATAGCTGTGCATATCTGTTACAAAACACGCAGCCAATTACACACCGCGAATCATTTCGGGGGCGGGACTTAAATCCCCCAGCTGCATTCTGATTGGATGAGCTTATCTGTTACACAAAATAACATAAACGACGGTCATGACACACATCCGCAGAAAAGAGGATTGTGATTAGACAGGTTTTGCAGGAAAAAGACCTGGTTAGGTCAGGTGTCCTATTCCAGCATAATTAATAAGATTCTTAAAAAAAAAAAGCTGTTTTAATTTAAAAAATTAATCTGTAGACCGATGTTAAGTGGTACTATTACAGAAAATGGACATGGCACAGTTCTGAACGATGTGAAGGTATGTGAGAAGTATAAGAAAAAATAAAATCATAATAAGAAGGAAAATAGATACATGGATTTACTAAATTTAATTAACTTCAATCTAGGAAAGGACATCCAGGGATGTCTCAAATTACTAAAGTCAGATTAGTATTCTTGTGTTTTTATATCTTATATATTCCTAAATAGTTTTGTTTAAAGGTAAATGTTGTGGGGAAATAAGTACTCGATCCTTTACACGTCCTGCATAGAACATCTTATTTAAGTAAAAATATAAAGTATTATGAAAAAATGCACAATTAATTAAATGAAACACTGCTACTTTAAGTGAACATAAATCAGGGTAATCCATGTAATAATTTATTCATTCTTTAGGCATTTTTATTGCAATTCACAGAGCTTCATTTATCCGTGCCAATCCTAACAAGGAACACAATGATCAACTATTCATGTAAACCAATATGTGTTTATCAATTGCAATTGAAGCATGTTGAAACCTACATGGAATAAACACTGCGCAAATCTTTTTCACAATAACAGTACAGCAGTTCTTCATACAGTTGCATTTGTATATTCAATATATACACATAGATTTATTTAACTTAAAACAGATTCACACAGCAAGACAACCACAACAATTTCACACAAGAGATGGACTCATTCTTTCGTATCATTACAATATTTTTTTTACAATAAAAAAAGACAGTTGCAATCACCAGGGAAACAAATGATAGTGAGGAGTTAAAGTCGGAGGGAATGATGTGAGCTGAGATTGACGGGAGGAAGTCTGAATTTGTTCACTGTATAGACCACTGGAGGATTATTTCTGTTGAAAATTTCAGAACCAACTAATGTAATGTTGATGTTTTTTGTCCGTTATCATGCCAGCGCTGTAAACAAAGAGGTGACTCAGTATTAAGCTGCTCCTCCCATCAAGCTGTCACCGTTATTTCACGACACAAGACCTCACACAAAACACAAACATTCACTAGAGAGATCTAAGAGGAAAGCTGGAGTGTTGATGGTCAGGACTTAGTCCATCCTGATCTTCTGGTTGGTCATCCTGTAGATGATGCTGTCGTATCCTGGGTCCATGTTCCACAGGTTGTAAGAGACAACGATGACGGCGAGGGCCAGAGCGATCATCAGCCACAGCACGATGTTGAAGACCACAGCATACTGGAAGTTGTACTTGTAGGCCAGATTGTAAGGGCTGCCAGGGTTACTCTGCAAAACAATAAATTACAAATTAGGTTTGAATCCAGAAAGGTTTTGTAAAAAAAAATTCTGCCGTGCCAGACCTCTACCCTTTTCATCTCCAGCACTGTGCATGCATTGAGCACCCAACAGGATGTGAGTGTGACAGGAAGGCAACATCTAATAAGATCCATTAACAAGACTATTAGGACTCACCCCCCACCATCTCACCCCCTATTCCCCTTCACCATTTTATTAGAACAGCTGATCAAAGCATTCTTTGGTTCCAGGCCTGAGTCATAAAAACCAAGAAGCATGAACTGGAAATGGGATTATTCTTCACAAGAGGGGTTAACAGCACTCCTACCGTAAATACCAACAGCATAGGTTTTGATTTGTAGTTCAGCGTCAGATTTCATCCAACATTAACAACACAACTCTAGACATATTGTACTTGATCAGGACATGTTGTACCTAAAAGTATAGACCATTTTCACAGTATTTCACAGTGTATTTTGACTATATGGGGGCAATGTTCACAAGTATTTGAGGTTGAGAAAGATGATTTTCTTTGTTTTTTTTATCTGTTTATTAACATAAATATTTATCCATTGTCAGCTTCACTGTGACGCAGACTCTAAAGAGGCAGAGCACATTAAAGTCCCGCCCCCCAAAGAGGGAAAAACAATTTATTGCTCTTCAAAGAAGTGTTGATCGAAAATTATTTTGCAGGTTGTAATTTGTGTTACTATTTAAATGTATTGCACTATACTGAGGGGTGTTTCTACTACGCAGCTAACTCATTCATAATGCATTACACAATATAATTAATGCCTGAGCAAGAGTATAATATATCTGTTGTCAGAAAATTTGGCAATCAGTTAACAAGACTTACAATCTGTCTGGATTCCAGGATCGAACGGGACTTCCTGGTCAGTGGAGCCTCAAAGGTCTTAACTGTAACAACCTCCACCACAGCGCTGTTGCCATAGAGACCATACACATCCTCTCCAAACTACAAAGAAAAAGACAAGTATTATTAGATACAGCTGTTAATTTAAAAACTGGGGATATTCTAAAAGTAATGCCTCCTCCTTACTTTCTGCAGAACAGAGGCGAGGATGGCCGTGGCGTCGCGGTACTGAGGAGAGTCTTGACCATAGAGCCTGCTGAGCTCCTCAAGGCCGGACAACTCCAGCGAGTACAGGTCAGGAGAGTGGTCCTTCGCCAAATGTCGGTGCCTCTGCAGCTACAGGAAGGGAAGAAGATGAAGACATTTGAGCCACAATGCAAGAGCTATCCTCATTTTAAACCTGATTTCAGAAAACCTGGACAACATACCAGAGCTGTGATGTCATGCAGCACTTGGACCTCGGACAGGAAGAGCAAATCAGCCTAGAAAGCAGAAACAGTTACAAGGTAAGTAAGGCAAAACAGACTCCCAGTGGGACACTTGATTAATTTCAATTGGATAAAAAACAGTCTCAATCAGGTAAATCTGGTAATTATTCGTTGCACTTCTGCCATGATTGTGACCAACTACCCAATTTAATTTGGAGTGAGACAGTAAAACTACTTTCAATTTGAAATTATCTTAGTCAGGGTCAATATTAAGAGGACTCTATTGAACATTTCAGCAAACCTATCAAGGAAATTCAGTCGACAGTTCAAATATGAGGAAATCATTAATGTCACATTGTAATTGAGCTGACTTTCCCTTACATTTTGGAAATGGTTTTATCATATTAGAACTTCTTTGGTGAAATCACATATTCAGTTAGACATAATTAATATATGATGTGTAATATAATGTATTGTATTTTTCACGGTGCGTAAGATTCAGCAGCCCTGAGCAGTGCGTGTGAGATCTGAAAAGCCAGTTTGTCCTTGTTTTGGTATGACGTGACTGTTTGAAACTGACCTCCGCATTTCTGCTGAGGGAGTTGAGCGGTAGGGAAGCGAGCACGGACCCATCTTGGGACAGACGGGCACGGATCTGCTGCAAGGTGACTGGTAGGTCCTCAAACACAGCATTGGCCTTGCCCAGCATATACAACCTCTGAGAGAGACCGCAAACAGATTTAGAAAACAAACAAACAGACGTGCCTCTTCAGAGTGGTGTCACAGATGGTGAGTATGTCCTCTTCAGTCTCAGTATATTTTCATTACCTCCTCACTGGGGGCCAGCTGCAGCACTACAGGAGTGTCCTCAGCAAACAGAGAGTGCACCGTCTCTGCAACACTATCCAGTGTGAAAGGTACGGGCTGCAAGAAAGAAGACAACCCACTCAGCAACTAAGCCAAATTACATTGCATATTTCAGAAATATATCATATTTGATGGACAAAACATTATCATTATTCCACAGTCCAGTCTGACTCACGTTCTCCAAGGGGTAGGAGGCCACACTCTGAGGCAGGTCCAGGCTGTCGACTCCTCTCACCACCACCAGTACATTAGCACGGGGGCGCTGAAACAACGGACCAGCCTGAAGGCCCGGCCAGGACAGATCCTGGACAAGTGAACACACATTGTAAAGGCTTGGCCAGCACAATCACAACAGCTACAATAACTACATTTTTGGGGCAGTTGGTGGAAGCAGAACCAAGTGATACATCATAATTTCTTAGGTTTATATTGTGAATTTGTTAGAAAAAAAAATGTTGTGCATTTAGTTCTGTACTTCTGTAAATGCCAAAGACAACTAAAATTACTGGGCAATCAATAAATAGCAAATCACCTCCTCAACAGAGAAGCCCATGGTTAAAGCCACCAGGTCAGGGATCTTCTCCCCAGAGACAGGCCAGTCTCCTTTCTGGAAGGACACAAACTCTGGAGACTGCAGCACATTTAATCTGTCTCCATGTACACCTGTAAGAAAAAAAATGTGACTGTCAAAATTAAGAATTAAGTGACAAATACTTCCAAAAGTACAACATTTACTCAACAAAACTGTTCTGCAAAAAGGTGTTTGTAAGTTCACAGCTTCTGAATGTGAAATTTATGCCCTCAAAACTTCACAAAAGAAACAAAAAAGTAACCTCCATGCCATGTACAATACCTTTTACTAACAACGCCACTTTAAAAGGTGTCTGAAGTCTCACCACAGAGTGTATAAATTGTCAGGACATTAATATTACATGTAGAAGTGAATGTAAAAAGCTGGCTTTAGATGCTTAAGTAATTAAATCATATGACGACAGACATTTTAACAGAGCATTTCAAGAAATCAAAATTATCAATAACCATTGTAAACATCATTCATTTTGAGTTTCCAACCAAAAATAATAATAATGCCTCTTAGCATGACCCTGTAGACATGTATGTTACATAAACATAGAGCCTCCACGCCTGTCTCTATGTGTAATACGAACACGCTTATTTGGCCGTTTCATTTTAAAAACACCATTATTGCACTGCAGTGTCTTTTTATATCAATGTAAACTTTCCTACTCCATTTTTATGTTTCTTGATGTACT
The DNA here is from genome assembly GCF_030273125.1 of Centropristis striata. Taxonomy (NCBI): domain Eukaryota; kingdom Metazoa; phylum Chordata; class Actinopteri; order Perciformes; family Serranidae; genus Centropristis; species Centropristis striata. The sequence continues at coordinate 15,228,870 of NC_081526.1, forward strand.
CGTCTTTATGTTTCTTTCTATGTTTATATCAGGGTTGACGGAAGAAAGTCTGAAAAATTGCCCTGGAGGAAATATATACTATATTTAATTAAATATTCTATGAATTTACAACTATTTTATGCCTGAAGTCAGGCCTGAGAAGTTTATATTGCTTGTAAGTGAAAACCTGATTCTGATAATGATCTTCCCCATGTAGGCCCTCGAAAATGAGTAGCTATATCGCCTCTTACATTGTACCGCTATAATTAAATCACTGATATGTTAATTGCACATTAGTGCAGCGGTCTCCACAGCCTGACTGGACTGGTCACAGTTAAGATAGCCCACTAACAGTGGAGGCATAAACTCGTGACAGAGAGCTGCTCATGATGATGAATGTTAAAGAGGAACAGCCTGTCACATGACAGCACAGTCCTGTGTGTAAATTAGTAACCGGCAACAAGGAAGCAAATAAAGGCACATATTTTTCAATCTTAAATGATGACAACCCATTTAATAACACTTCCCAAAAAAATAAGCATATTTATCCTCCCTGCTCGCGTTTACAACAGAGAAATGGTTTGCTTTTAGCTAAAGTGTTAGCAACAAGCTAACATCATGATGCCAAGTTTTGACACGTTTATTGGAAGCTTAAGTCGATCAAATGATTAAATCCAGAATAAATAGTTCACATTTTTTCACTCATTTACGTAACGAGACAACATTACATCTAGCATATGGTTTAATCTGAAAGCTAAACGGCGATGCTAACGATGTTCAAAGCTAGGTTGACAGTTGCAAATACGGAACGAATACTTGTGATTTACGTAAGAAATATAACATCACAATAAGCGAATCTTGTTTTTCTATTGATATACATTTCTTACCGGTGGTGAGTAGAAAGCAGAGGGCAAACACTGCGGAGAAAACAGCCTCCATCCTTCGACTGTTTGTCAGCGACATCTTTCTCCTTGGTGCAGCAGCGATCAGCTGACCTGACGTCACGACAACGCAAAGGACGATGGGAGATAGATCCGTCACTAATTTTACAGAATTACTTTACAGTCTATGGTCACAACCAAGTGTCAAAATCACACCGCACACAGTGTTGTGGACAAACTTGTGGTATAGATCATAATACACATCTGTAGCAATATCATAGAGTAGAAATATTTTCTATAAATGAAAGTAGAAAAATAGAGTAGAAATACTGCATTACAAATAAAAGTCCAACGTTTTACTTATCGTTACATTGTTTTAAAAAATCGCCTAAGTCATTTTTTGTCAATTGTATTTTATTTTTTTGCCTAAATCATCTCTTCGTGACGCTGGCCACCTATGGTAAAATCGCCTACATCCTCAGTTGATCAGATCATGTGATTTTACCCCTTTAAGATAATGGCCTATGTCAAGTGTGTGACTTAAGCGGATTTATTATGCCTCAGTCAAAATAAAATGTGACTTAGGCCACTTATTGAACATGCCTTCTTGACTTAAGCAAGATATGGTAACACTTTATTTTGAAGGTGTCTACATAAGAGTGACATGAGCGTGTCATGAACATGACATGGGATGTGTCATGAACATTAATGACACTTTGAAGTAACATTGATGCTCATGATACTTGTCATGTCATGTTTCTGACAGGCTTGTGTGACTCTTATGTAGACACCTTCAAAATAAAGTGCTACCATATCTTGCTAAAGTCACAAAGGCATGTTTAAAAAAAGTGCCTAAGTCATTTATTTCTCTTAAGTTACATAATTTACACACAGTGTTATTACTATGCTGATAGCCATCCTTTGTTACATCTTTTTTGAGTGAAATGATCAATAAATGTCATATGTTACACTTCTGGTGAAGTTTTTTGTGTTTCCTGCAAAACTTGAAAAAATTAGTTAGGTGATTATTTTAATAGGGTGACGTTATGTAAAAGTATTAAAATGTTGTAATAAAAATATAATTTAAGCACCAAAAGAAAATATTTAATAAACATTGAAATAATATATAAATAAAATGAAAACTAAACAGAGGCTTAAAAGTAAAAAGGGAAGTATTTGCTTTTTAAAACTTAGCGGGAGTTTAAAGTAAGATACTTAAAGAAAATGTAAATACTATATACTGTACTATAATATTTCAAATTCCTCAAAACTGTATAACTACTACTGTAAAATTGTATAGTACTAGAGTAAATGTATTTGTTACTTTCCACCACTGCTACATGGGCAAGCTTCATAATACATAAATAGATTTTTGTTAGATGGTCTAATTTTATGTTAGAGAGACTTCAGAAGAAGAATGTAGTGGAGTAGAAGTATAAAGTAAAAAAATTAAAGTACTCCTTTCAAGTTGAAATACCTCAAAACTTTACTTTCCATCACTGCTACATGTGGAAGCTTCATTAAAAAAAAATATTTTAATCTTATCAGGACTTGTAAACAAAGAAAGGACATCAAACTCACCCGCTTATATAATTATATAACAATTGTTTTTTGTATTTGTACAATGTCCAGAGTTTCTGGTAGCTATGGGACTGGAGCTGAAACAAAACAAATAATCAATAAGACAGTCAATCCAGAGAAAATTAATCAGCAAAGATTTTCCTAAACGATCAATCGTTTTTGTTGTTAATCAAGCAGAAAGGCCAAAATTGTTGTTGCTTCTTCTCTCTGCTTTAGCTGAATGTCTTCGGTTTTTAGACTGTTAAAGTTAAAGTTAGTTAAGACATCACCTTGGGAATTTTTGCATTTTTCTACAAAACCAATAATCAAAATACTAATGGATAAACAGTGTTACCATGTAATCATGAGATTTCCAGCATATAGAATGGTTTTATTGCCTCAGTGCCCTTAATGGATTTCCATGAAGAGGTGTGATGCAAGGCAGTCATTTCCTCAGCTGACAGGCACAGCTCTATTTACTGATATCGAGTTTCACCGAAAACAAACACCTGACTTGGTCTAATGAGATGTTTACTTAGGTCAACACCCAAATGAAAAATATAGGAGAGAGAAAAGGTCTGACTTTATAAAAATATAAAAGAGAACTACAGTACTGAATGACTATGCATTTATATTTATCTGACAGGACCCAATGACTTTTGAAAAAAGAGTATTTTGAGTGAGTGCTGCTGTTGAAATAGTCTAACTTGTGGGTATAATTTAAAGAAAGATTTCTCCAACTAACTTTCAACAACAGTTGTCGGTATATTTACAGACTTTCCCCAGAATACTCTTTGGAAATCTTTAAATGTCATACATCAGTTAATTTGCCAAACTTCTGCCTGGAGCAAGTTAATACCACAGAGAAATCTCCATAAGACAAACACTGTGCAAACAAACAGAGCTGCACACAAGCAACTAGGCCTAATTTTGAGTCAACTTTCTGCCATTGTGGGGAACATACTGACAGTTAGGAGAGAAAAAAACTATTCAGAGTAGAGTTAGTGATGAGCATGCAGTGAAATCCTCACGGAAACACTTTTTTTTCACCTTCGTAGATGATGTCCATTTATGAACCCATAATAGCTGGTTATTAGAGGCTTATGTTCTGAAATTACATCCTGCTGCTCGGTAAAGAGGGATGTTAGTCAGAGAGTAGCTCTTGAGGTTGAGTGTGGCCCTTCTGCACCTCCTGCCTCAGGATATGACTCTCTGACTTCAGTGTTTGGGCTGAGAATCTCAGGTCTACCAGGCTGAACTCTGTTTTTTTCCCCCATCGTCTCAATTAGCCGTCTGACAGCCTCTTGACACTCCATATGAAACGTGCCAACCCCCCTCTGTCCGCACAGCTCCGACTTCACTCCATAAAGCTCTCTGAACTTTGCTGCTGAGTAAAACGAGCAGTCTTCGTAATATTTTCACCATAAAAAAAGATCACCCCGGAGCCTGATGATGATTTTTAGTCTGCTGTCTTCAGAGGTGTTCTCCAGGGGTTTTTTTTACAGCCTGAGTGGCTGGATTGCTCATGTCCTTCTCTAAAGCTTCATTGTCAGCTTGTTGTGGATCCACTAACCCCCCACCTTCACCACCCTGAATTTTGGCCTGGCTCTTGGCAGCCTGCCAGGGATCTCTTTGCTCCCGGTCTGCAGAGATAGGGCTGTAGTGAATTTAGTTTGCAGTCTATCTGCCTTGTGTGGCTCCGCTTTACTTCAGTTTTGTTGAAGCTCAGCCAGACCGTCATGCTGACACACTTAGCTGCTCATTAAGTGCATTCTGCAGAGCCTCCCAGACTGCTGTGTTTTCCTCCACAGCAGCTCTTTACAGCCACTGAAGTCCAGAGCTTCAGAGCCTGATTGGACACGTTCATGTGAGCAGAAATCAAATACTGATCTATACGCTGAAATATATTCAGGATGTGATGCAGACCATTACCTACTGAGGGGCCTTGGTTATTTCCTGTGGGCCTGCAACCTCTATTTCATCCTGTACTTTGTGAATGTACCCAGTAGAGCTGCAGCAATTAGTCAGCTAATCAACTGACAATCAGCAGATCATATTTTTTATGCAAAACCCCCAGAAACTGCTGTTTTTCAGCCTCTGAAATATGTAGATTTCCTGCTTTTCTCTGATTAATACATATAAAACTGAATGTCTTTGGGATATGGATTTAAGAGGTTGAAAATACAATTTTCTGCCATTTATTTTTCATGAAAAACTACTTTAATAATTGATTAACAAAATAGTTGACAGATATTTTTCTTTCAATTAAGAAATCAATTACAGCTCTAAAAGACTACTAGTTAGTTGGATCAGTGTATTCTGAGTTTTTGTTATTTTGGTGGCATTTGTTGACACAATGAAAAATGGACTATCATCACACATATCCTTTTGAAAACTATATTATAACACGGTAGACAATATCCAGAAATATTCCTCTAAAAGGTAAAAAATTTCATACTGTGATTGCATTGAGAAAATGTAGTTTTCCAAAGTTGAATTCAAGAACTTTTCAAGCATTTTCTTGTTTTACTAGGTTCTGGGGTATAAAGGGTTCACTTGTATTTGCCAGCCCATTGTGGGTTGGTCCAAGTGTTCCCCTTTCTTTTATTGATTTCTGCAAGCCCATCAGATCTTTTTGTTTTCTAATCAGTAGTTTCAGATCGGTTTTGGTCATTTGGCCTGTTTCACTAATCTGTCAATAAACAATTATCATTTTGCAGAATTCCTAATTATGTTAGAATCCTTTTATGATGAGCCTTTGGTGAGGGTTGTAACTATATATACAGTCATGGAAAAAATAGTAGACCACCCTTGTTTTCTTCAATTTCTTGTTCATGTTTACTGCCTCATACAACTTAAGGTACATTTGTTTGGACAAATGTAAGAACAAAAATAGCTTATTTTTTTAAATTTAAGAGCTGATATCTATCCTATTTACATGGTTTTCTTGATAATAATCAAAATCTTTATCAAGAAAACCATGGAAAATGGCATACTGATTATTTCTGATTATATCAATACTCTTAATGATGCCATGCCAATGTGTAGTAGCTTAAAAGGGCATTATTATATATACATATAAAAAAGAAAAATCTACACACAAGTTGAGTTGAACACTAAAGGCCCAATAAATTCACCATGCAACAACAGTCTCTGCACACTAGAGGGCGCTGCAAGCCACAAACTTTTCATCATAGGGGCAGCAAAGAGAAATTGGGGAGTTGTTCAGTCATGGCTGCAGTGAAATAATCCAACAATACACAACTATTCCAAGAGATGGCAATGTAAGATTGTGTAGCTCACACTTCTGCCAGCGTACAATAATTAGTTTAGAAGATTCAATTTGACAGAGCAGCTGGAAAAAACTTTCGTTTTCACAGCCAAACACAATTCAAGTGTAACAAATGAGGCACAGAACACATGTTTCATCTTGCAGTTTGTATATTTATTTTAAAGCAACTTCTTTTGTAAAATATAAATACAAATTATGAGATATTTTAATTACAAAGTTAAAACAAAAATGAACACACCAAAAAATTACTTTACTGCAGTAGCCTCCCTGTTATATACAAGCACTGTGCTGAAGGGTAAATATCAACATTATCTTAAAACTTTATTATACAAACAATCTTGCATGTTAAATTACAGACTAAACAGGAAGCAAAATTTGGACATTACAAAAAAAAAAAAGATACAACAGAATAGCCCCTGAAGCTCAAGCGAGCGCTAACGTCTGAGGAGAGGGGGGGGGAAAAAACAGGACATCATGTGCTTCCTATAAACACAAATACCACATTCAACAGCACAGTCTCAGTACTATCCTGTACAGCTACACACATGCACAATGTGCTGCGCGCTCACACACTCCGTCCAATCACTGGCAACACGACTACACTCTGTTGCCATACAAAATCTTTCAGAGAGGAGTCATAAGCAACAAAAAATCTCTTTGATATTATATATATATATATATATGTATATATATATACACATATATATATTTATTTATACATATATTAATTTATAAAAATAAGACCATTATTAAGTCTATTGAGTCACAAACATGTTGATCCTCAGTTAACGGAGGGAGATGTTTCAGCAGCCCGGTCAGCCAGCAGGTCAGTCCATCTGTACAGTGCTGGTCCAGGAACTACAAGTCAGGCTAAGGCATATCATCTTCATAACCCCTGGTTAAAGCAAACTGCAGTCGGTACGGATCAAGGTCCAGTGGCTCCAGGGGTCAGGATGAGCCAATAGCCTTCAGTTTGTCCTTCAGTTTGTCCCCTGGGTGGTCCCAGCGGTCGTCCAAACACTCCAGTGTGGAGCCCAGGAGAGCGGCCAGCTCGGCGCTGTCTTCCACCAGGTCCAGCAGGTCCTTGCTGTCTGCGTGGAAGCCCTCCAGCTCCTCGGGGCAGGAGAAGAGCTGAGACAGAGAGGCCTGCCGGTAAAACTCAGCCTCCGCCACAGTCACCACCTCCATGTGAGGGAAAGCCTGTCGGAAACCGCGGCCTGACATCCGCAGCCGGCGAAGCACGTCGGACAGCAGCAGCCAGTTTCTGGGCCTGGAAGAGGAAAAATAAAATGTTAAGGAAAAGGGTGGACAGAGAGGCATATTCTCAGTGTTTGTGCAACTTTTTCAGACTTAAATTGAAGCACTTTTTAAGGACTTTCTCGGTGCCTAAACCAAACATTTTCAGTTGATATCACCAACTGTTTATATCAACTTCAATTGTATGTTTCTATTATAATTACTTTAATGCTTGTAATTTACAGAGTAAGGACTTATTTAGCTATGAATGACAAACAAAGACAAGGAGGAAAAAAAGCAGTTGAAGCCTATGTGTTTGCATATAAAATCGAGTCAATAATTATCTTTATCAGCTCAAACAACAAAAGGGATTGATTAAAAGAATGATCAGACAATCCTGGAAGAATATTCGTGTATCACAAAAGTTTAGTGCTCATTTTTTCACTTTTTTTCCTTTCTCATTTAGGGTTAAGGGCTGTCCGCACCGAGAACTGTAAGGATAACGTTGGTAAACAGCAGTGCCAAGTGTGAACTGCACACACCAACTGTGTCAGAGTCCCACATGCTCTGCATTATTGTATTTTCTGCATAACATCAATTAGCCTATATTAAAGAGGTAGTAAGAAACGGCAGATACAAAGCATTGGGTTTAGCTTTTGTCTATCATTTCTTATGAATAACGATAACAAAATAGTTGAAAAGCAGCTGTGGTGCCATGCATCTTTCAGCACCACAGAGGTGAAGAGATGCAGTTCATTTCAATAAGTACACTTTATTACAGTTTATTATTATGTAGTTTATTATATTTGACTGATTTTAATTTTGCTATCTGTGTTTCTATCATTCTTAACAATCAATTGTATTGTTATAGTTGTGGTGTGGACTTTGCCATCCACTTGAGATGGAAAGATTTTTAAACTTTATTTACAGTTATCTTTGTAGTTTTTTATAAAGATAAATATTTCTTATAGATAATATAATTGTAGTTCTAGCTGCAGACGGCCCTATAGGTTCTGCTCTGCATCAAACAAATACAAATGCAGGATCGCTTTCAAAGTTTAAAAGATATTATAGAATTCAAGCACATTTCTCAGCTTGAAAATGCAATGGTTAAAATCAAGTATTTTCCAACATTTTAAGACTTTGTACCATCTCTGTATTTAAAATGTAAATCTGCTCTTCAATGATCAAAGCTTACCCTTGAGAGAGGGACACCTGGATGTTGTAGCACGGCAGCAGAGGTCGGTCAGAGAACTCAAACTCAAACACCTCCCTCTTATCGTCCTCGTCTTCATCCTCTGGACCCGGGGGATCGGCCAGGATGTCGTACACACCGCCCTCTTCATTCAACTCTGAAATACAGACACAAAAAAACAAAAACGCACATGAATTTTTTTACTGAGCATCTCCATTATCATAAAGAGGGTTTGTACAGCCCTTCAAGAGTAAAATTCAAGCATTTTCAAAGTACCTAAATAAAACATTTCCAGACTCTCAAAGCCTTTATCATCACATCTAAATTGTTACCATAAGTGCAATTGCAGAAAATAAAGTTTACAGAATTCATTTAAACCCAATCAATGTTTATTGTCACTTTTATTTTACCAGCTGTTCATATAAACTTTGAATGTATGTTTTCATAATGACCATTTAATCTGCTAATTCCCAGAATAAGGATTTAGAGGATTTATGTAGCTATAAATGACAAGTAGACAAGAAAAGACAGAACTTATAAAATAATTTAGGGTTAAGATCAGAAGCCAGGAGACGAAGGATTGTTTAATCTCATATTTAAAAGATTGTGTTTAGAGCAATTGTGTGGATTACACACCAGATTTTTATTGAAAATCAACCATTTTTCAATGTTAACATGAGTGATTGTGGTGTTTCTTCTACACAATCTGTTTGAAATTTTGCATTTTTCAAGTTTTACGTGTGTGGCTGTGTAAAAGAAACACCAGATTTGATTGAAAATCAGGGCATTTTGACTATGGTTTATGGGAGTGATTGTATAGATTATTTTGTGAAAAATATAATCAAGAACTTTTCAAAGTTTATATGGCTGACTGCTTATTTTACCAGCAGTTCATATTTACTTTGTTTCTATGCTTTGATCGTGATTATATAATGCTAGTTATATAATTATATAGTGCTAGTCATTCACTTCCTTTGCTTTCTTATTTAGGGTTTGGGTCTGAGATGCCATGAGACAACAAACAAATTTATACAATGACAGGGCTGTTTAATTCTTAATATTAAAATATTATTGGTTAATAGAAGTGATTGTGTAGATGATATGTCAGATTTTGTTTTTAAAAAAATCAGGCATTTTCAATTAGTATATTCCAATTCAAGCACATTTAAGCATTTTCCAAATTTTAGACTTCTTAAAACATATGTTATTACTGAAAGTTTGATGGCATTGAAGATGTTTAAAAAGACTTTGCAAGCAGTAGAACAAACAGAGTGCTGATCAGTACTCACCGCACACAGCGCTGCCGTAGAATTCCCAATAAAGCCCCGGGTCGTCATCTGAGCGGCCCTGAAGGTCAGCAAAATAATCTATGGAGAGAAGAGAGGAGCGAAGCCTGTTATTCAAGAGCTGCAGCCTTGGGGACAGGCAACGAGGCAAATACAATTGCCCTTTAAGAGTACAGCAGAAAAATGGATAAAGAGCACGGTAAAATAGAAGAGGGGAGGATGGAGAGAGGAAGGGAGGGAGGGTGGTGTCAAGAGAGAAAAGAGAAACAAACAGAGCAAATGTTTCAGGGGAGGAGGGGTGGGGGCGCTGATGGTCAGGGGCCAGCGGCTGTACCACGGGGGAGGAGAGCGACTGTCTCCGCTGGGTTAGAGCTGGCTCAGTTCAGAGCGGGGCTGCCAGGAATCAAACAAGAACCACACACAGTCGCTGAGTCCACATACACACACATAAAGAGAGAGAGGGAGAGCGAGCTGGAAACAAACAAGCAGAGGGAGCTGGATAAGCACACACAGCGAGAGCAAAGTGTGTATTCAGCATGCGCACATGCACACGTGCACACACACACACACACACACACTCTCACAGAGTGAGAGCTGGGCTTTGTGCCAGTGCTGAGGCGTGGGGCGTCTGGCGTGTGTTTGGAGGGATTAACGGCCTCCAGATGAGTGGGACCAGGTGGAGGGAGGGCGGCAAACGCTCGCTCTCACTCATTTTCTCCGGTGCTCGATCTCCCTCGCTCTCCGCTCTGTCAATCTAGCAGCCATCGATCCATCCATCCACGCTCTTTTCAAAATTCAACACCATCTTTCCAGCCGTCTACATATAAATCTCCCTTTTGCACTCAACCTGTTCACCCTTCTTCCGACCGTGAACTTACACCTGTTAATTTTTCCGCCCTGATCTCACATCTTTTCCTGCCGCGTCTCGTCTCTCCCACTAAAGCCCGTGGCGTGTCTCAGATAATCGGTTCTAACTAGCTGGATTTTCATGTAATATTAAGCAGCTGGCTACAGAGGAAGCGTGCGCCTGTGTATGCTTTCATTTCCTCCTCCTGTACACAAACTTGTGTTGTGCCGACTTAAACTGCAAACACTCAGACGAGCCCTCTCAACATTCACACCCCACACACAGACCCCATCAGACTCTAGCGTGGCAGCCTTGTGAAAAGACACACTCAGGCGCTCACACGCACGCATACAAAAGCAGAGTCTCCAGCCAGAGCGAAGCCCATTTCCGCACGTACACTGAGCAAACACAGTTGGCGTTGCTAAGTAACCAGATAGAGGAGCTCAGAGGCAGCAGCACGCACCCCGGCGGGCTGAGACTCCCTGTCTAACAGGTGGTCGAGGGAGGGGGGAGAGGGAGCAGCGGGGAGGGAGCCGGAGGGGAAACGGGATGACAGAGACAGACATGTCTTGTGGCGACGGTTGGGAGGTGGAGGATGAGGATTTACAGAGACTCATACCAACAGGTTGCACAGGGGTCAGAGCATTGAAAGAACAGCAAACAGTGCAGAACAGACCCCAGACTGTCACCAAGAGTGTGGGGCTTGTGTCCCGTATGAAAACAAGTAAACCATGTGATTTAAAAATCACTGAACTTCAGCGATTCATGTTTTATATGTCACATATTTACGTAACTTCACATTTAAATACATTTCTTTACTGTCTTTTATAGGGCACATCAGGAATGAGTTCTTAAACCAGGAAGTATGCTAGCCTTTAGCGCTCTGGTGTCTCTCCTCTCATTTGGTTTGAATGGGTTGACTCCAGAAATAAGGTTTGGGGTTAAAACAAGCTGAAGAGATAATCTTGTTTTGTTGTACAACAGAAAATAAGATAGTTAATACCCCTTCTTGTAAATTTAGTTATTTTACAGACTACGGTGGTTGTCGGGGACATTAAACGTCATCATGCCCGGGTCGATGCTAACTTCCAGGTTAGCCTACAAAAATACATCATTTCGTTTCCTCTCTATAACACCTTGCCAGGAGGTGTTTGCCCTAAACCTAGATCAGAGTTTTTTAATTTAATGTTCTTTTAATACCATCTTTTTCTAGCATTTGTGATTGTATGATCCATGGTCAGAAAAGCACATGAATATTCAGCTTCATAATAATCACTTTGTCTGCACAGGAGGAAGAATTTTCAATGACTGCATTCATTGCAGAACAGTTCCCACACATTTTTATGGACTAAATTTCTAAATTTTTCCCATGACTTTCAAAGGACCCATAATAAAATCACCACGCGGATGCAAGTCTGGAACAGAGCTTATACTGTTCAGAATAAATATATTTCTCAACATTTTTTCAATCATCAGATAAATTTGTTCTTAACATGTTGTCAGCTCAAGGAGATTACTGTAACAATTAATTTTGTCATGAACAACAAAATTCCATGACTTTTCCAAAACATTCAAGGATTTAACAAATTTCATTAATTTTTCAGGAAAATGAAATAAAATTTCTTGACCAGGTTTTCCATTACTGTCGGAACCCAAGTATTGAACAATTTAGGGGATAAAAACAGTTAATTTATTGAGAAAACATATAAAAACCGAGGTCGTGCTCTTTACATTTTTTGTGTAGGGATTTTGGTTATTTTGTGACCTACAGATAAAAAATTAAAAACTTCCATACCATGTGTAACTGTTGAGTGTAAACCATTTTTCTCAACACAATCATGATGTGGAGTTACTGCTTCTGAATATTTAGATTTTTATTAGCTGAATTCATGAATAATTAAAGATAAACATTATTTCCGACTTCAATAGAAATCCTCCAGGTGAAAGGAAACGTGGCTTATGATTAGATTGAAAAGCCAGCGGGGAACTTACCAGTGAGGAAGCGCTCCATGCTGTCGCTGTGGGTCATCTTTAGCAGGCCGCGGCCAGAATACGTGGCCAGGGTGGGGTCAGCGCCATAAGACAGCAGGACTCGCACCACGTCCAGGTGGTCATTCTCCACAGCATCATGAATCGGTCTAGAAGCACACAAATGGATATGTATTTATACAAAAAACTAGGAAAGTAATTATGATCTGTGACAATAGATTCTTCTTCCTTGTCATGTTACTGGTAGAGCCTTTCTATACGTTTTTAAACCACTTTTTCTTTTGCAGCCAGCTGTTGCATGCACATCAGGTGAAAAGCATTTTATAGATTTATAAGACTGCCCTTCTTCCTAGCATCAGTCTCACCTATGTAACTGTAATGCTGCAAATCTGGAAATGGTTTAATTAAAGCAGCCACACAATGCCCCCTTTAAGACCCATGCTCCGTATCCGAGAACAGACCCCCTACTGTAAATTTTAATAACACAGAAATGGAAGCTAGCCTAGCACTAGCCTTTCACTTTTTAAAACTGCAGCTAATCTCTCAAATCACTGCTCTTGCAAAGCAAATACAAAAATCAATTTGAGAAATTATGCCATGAGCAAACTCAAGTGACTTAACTGATGACTAAGTCCTGGCTTGCCCGATGAGAACATGCAGAAAAAGCCACAATGAGTGTTTGTATTGTGCACAAGAGACGTGTTTATTTAAGCACAAGTTTGTGTGATTTTGTGTTCATATATGTGAATAAAAAGGTGTTTGTTTACCTAGTACCATCCTGTGCGCTGCAGTTGATGTCGGCTCCGTAATCCAGCAGGTGTTGGACTATGCTGAGCCAGCCACGGGCGCACGCCTCGTGGAGGGCGCAATAACCGGCGTAGTCTCTGTGATTCACCTCACATACTCTGTTCTCCAGACAGTACAGCACAACCTCCTAAAAGAGAGCCAACACAGAGGGAGAGAAGGGTTTTTTAGCGTGAGATCGTGTGTATGGATTTGTGTGGCAACAACCCAAGCAACACAAGACCAAACACACGAGTCAGACGGAGCAGACACATACGCAAACAGTCCTTCCCTTTACAGTTCCTGTGGGAGAGAAATTAAGGAAAGGAGGAACTGAGTGTGTTCCTGTGCCGGACGAAAACACATACACTCGCACACAAATGCTCCATAATACTAGAGCTGGCGCCAAAACACATCGAGGAGACTAAGTGTGACTCAACTGTATTTAGCCTGCCAGATCCTGCTTGTGCTCGTATGAGTGTGTGTGAATGCGTGTGTGTGCCATGGTTGGGCCTGGACGCCACTGTGGCAGCCAGTTACGATGATTGGGCTCAGAAAACAGCATAATGGAAGCGGAACAAAGAGATTTGATGGAGGCGCTCAAGAGCTGGAAGCGTTTCCTCTGGTCTAGGGCTCTGACAGTTGGGCATCCAGCACTAAGTAGTCAGACTGGTTTTTATTGGACTGGAACAGCGTCTGCTGCTCTCAAACAGAGAGGAGACAGCGAGATAGGGAGCAGTCCAGCAGTGTGTTGATATGGAGTCTGAGTCAAACAAGTGTGTTTCAACACTGTGGGTATGTGTTTGTATCTGGATATGCAACTTAGTGTGGGATTGGGCAGAAATATTTGCATACCCTTTTAAAAAATAAATAGAAAAACCTAATTTAATATATTTGATTATATATATTTATATATGTGTAAATGCCGGGCTCATACATCCAGACACACGCACACTCCGTCCTGCTAACAGTCCAGTGCCGAGGGGAGGGAAGCTGCTCATCTGAACCTGGGGAATGACTCCAAACTTCCATTTCTATGCTAATTCTAGCCTGCCGTCTAGTCCAAGTATTTATCTCTCTCACTCTTTCTCCTTCAGCACAGGGCGAAAGGAGGGAGGAAGAGGGGAGGAAAGGCAGGCAGCGGAGAGAAAACAGGCTGACAGAGGGATAAGAAGAGGGCTAGAGAGGGCGGAAGAACAGGAGAAAAAGAGAGGCAACACCCCAACAGATGACAGATTAATGAATCTGTGGATGAAATCTGCCGGGGCTGTGCTCTGGGCTGCAGCTGATAATAACAAGAGATGAAAGGGTGGGGTGTAGTGGGTGGTGGAGCAAAGTGTGTGTGTCTGTTAGGAGTGAACGACAGAGCCGGTGAGGAAGGAAAGACAATGTGGAATAAAAAGTGGGGAGAAATGGAAAGCGGGATTGAGAGAAAAAAAGTGAGCAAGTGTGAGCAAGAAAAAGTGCAAGAGAAAAAGAGAAACGAGGGGGAGTGGGACAGCGCTCCAACTGGTTTTCGCTCGCTGCCAACACTCCGTTTGCCTGCTGGAGAGAGATTCAGGAGCGCTGTGCCGAAGCTCCCCTCTGGGGGATTCCACTCGCTCCGTGTGTGTGCGTGTATGTGTGCGTCTGTGTGAGTGAATGAGAGCAAGTGTTGGAGAGACTGACGGGTAGAGTGTGTCGATATGCAGCTTGCCTGAGTGCGTGTGTGTGTGTGTGTGGAGGAGGCGTAGCGCTAAACCTCCGAAGCCGTGTTTAATATCGCTGGGAGAGAGCGAGGAGCTTAGCACGAGAGCCCCAGCTTCCCGCCACACACACACACACAGACAGACACACACACACACAGTCCTCCGCAGTAAAATGAGACACCACCCCCCCCCTCCTCTCTCTCGCTCTTTCCCTCCGTCCTCTAATCTCCCTCTCTAGAATGCTTCCCTGCGCTCGCCTGCAATCAATGCATCACTCAGACATTTAACCCCTTGCAGCGCTGCCTTGCATGCTCCTAAAATACAACAGATGTGTTTGCGTGTGTGTGCGTGTGCATATAAATGTATATTCATACCATGTGCAGGTGATGCATGAGTGGCTTTCCCTGTGCGATGAAGAGCCAAAAGTCTAAGCAGTGAACTTGGTGCATGCCTAGACAAGTGAAGCGTGCGGATATTTGTGTGTGTGTGTGTGTGTGTGTGCGTGCGCGCACGCCAGCCTGCTGGGGTTACAGGGAAAGCCAGAGATTGTGGCCTCTGATGATCTCAGACAGAGTAAATTAACCGCACACTGCAAAAAAAAAAAGAATGAATAATTACCTGTTTTTTTAAATAACATTCAGTTACAATAAATGCCTCAACCAATAACCTGCTCTGCATATTAATGCTCATCAGCAAAAACCAAATAGACCTCATTAAATTTGGTGGGTGGGGTTACAACATTGCAGTGGCATCCCATAATTAATTGAACACCTTACATGCTACCAGGCGGCAACATCTGAGTTTGATAAGTGAAGCAAATGCAGACGGGCATTAAACTTGCATTATTTCTAATGGCCAGCAGGGGGTGACTCCACTGGTTGCAAAAAGAAGTCCAATCATGTGTAAGTCAATGATTCTACTTCTCACTTGAATTATATCCTCAGTAAACATATTGCCAACAAGTTGAAGGTCTCAATTGCTAGTTTCAAGTCTTTTTTTTAATGCAGCATGTTTGTTTTGCAAATTATGGTCCAATTTAGATTTAAAATAGACCATAAAGCAGGGTATTCTTGTGAGTCACTACCATGGCGCAAGTTAAATATGACTTTTTGGTCACCTAAAAATGTCTTCTTCAGTGTTTAGTTGTACAAAAAGACACTATTGGGAGTTGGCTATTCCTTTTTGAATTACAGATGACCCTTGCTAGCCAAGCCAGCTAGCTCAAGCTTGCATCAAATAATAACTTAGCATCCTCCTGCCCAGTTTCACACTCTCATCCAAATTTGGTCACTTCTGGCTCCAAAAAAAAAAAAAAGGTGGCAATGACCAAAATGCAGAACTGGAGGCTTTAAAACCGTAGACCACACAACGATGGGTGACGTCACAATGACTACGTCCACTTCCTCTCGTAAAGTCTATGCATGCTACATACTACAGTAGCTAGGCTGATGCTAACATGGGGGTACCACCAGGCAAAACTGCTGTTAAAACTCTGGCAGAGCAAAGTAATATGTTGAAATATTTTTTAAATTCAATGGGTTGATACAGCTTATATGACAGCTTACTTCCTTTATTTTCTGTTCCCTTAAATATCTGTTTGGTCAAGAATATTTACCTTTATGGCACAAATTTGCAAGTCAAAGATCACCAAAATTGATTTTGAAAAGTCAGTGTGGATTTACTTCACAAGTGAATCGACTAATTGCCTAATTTTTATTCAAAAATTTTGCTATCATAGATATTGGTCTGACTGGGCACTTAAAATGCTATCTGGTTTTCCCTATTTGCTTGGATCATACATGGATTTGAGGAGGAAAATCAGAAGTGATTCATCTGAGGAGAATAAATGACAGATTGCACCTTTATCTGAGCTTTCAATGGGCCAAGCTGAGGGGCCCCGGCACGAGGGGGAGAGGGATGAAGACATCCGCAGAATCTCTCCTCATTACCATTTCAAATGTTCAGAGAGCGAGGCAGACGAGGGAGAGAGAGAGAGAGAGAATAAAAGCGAAGTGAGGGAGGGGAGGAAAAAAGAGAGTGGGCTTTCATGTGCAGAGGCACGGATCGCAAAACTAAACGAACATGAAATATGCACAGTGTCGGCCGGGCATCGGGAACACAGCACAAAATAGTGCGTGTGTTAAATTACATGCGTGTGCGTGAGGTGATTCTGCATGTGCAGGTCCGTACACGAAACAGGATGCCTGTGTGTGTGCTTACAGAGCAGCAACCGCTGTTTCTCTATGTATGTTTCTGTAGTGAGCATGTAGGATGTGTGTGCGTGTGTGTGCACGAGAGGATTCTGAATTTGCATGTTCAGGTCTGTGTGTGTGGGCGACAGCAGAGAGTGTTGAGAGTCGTCGCTGTGTGCAGCATATGGAGAAGAACGCGTCAGGATGCCTGTGCATGTGCTTATTGGGTCATAACCGGTGTTTCTGTGTGTATATGTGTGTGTGCTCACAATCAGCATATGAGCTGTGCGTGCGTGTGTGTATATGCGCACGCGTGTGTGTGTGTGTGTGTGTGTGTGTGTACGTGCCTCTGTCTCTCAGGCCCTCATATCTCTCTGCCTGTGTGTGATAAGCCCAGAGCTTGCGGCGCTAAAACACCAGCCTGAGACAAGCGCTCTGTGCGTCTACAGGCTTGTATGTGTGTGTGTGTGTGTGTGTGTGTGGGGCGGTATGCATAAATTGGTGTGTCTCTCTGTGCACGTCCTTGTGTGTGTGAGTGTGTGTGTGTGTGTGTGTTTGAGCCCCAGGGGTCTGCCCCAGGCTTATCACACACAGGCAGTGAGAGACGAGCTTCCTGAGAGAGAGAGAGAGAGAGAGAGAGAGAGAGAGAGAGGGAGACAGAGAGAGGGAGAGGGAGAGAAAGAAAGGGAGGGAGGGAGGGGGGAGAGGAGGGGAAGGCGGGGGTGTTGTTTGCGCAGCGGTCAGCGCCTTGTTTGTGTAGTCTCAGGTTTTCTCCTCCCTCCTCCCTCTTTCCCTCCACACGCAGAGCGCAGGAAGGGAAAAATGCGAGGGGGTATGAAAAAAAAAGGAGAGGGAGGGGAAAAAAACGTTCGAGAGAGACGCATAAATCAGAGAGACGAGCCAGCTTCTCTCCAGCACGGCTGACTGAACCCTGCTGCTGCTGCGCTGCACCCTGTGCATGTGCGTGTGTGTGTGTGTGAGACAGAGAGAGAGAGAGAGAGAGAGAAAGAGAGAGCGAGGGAGAAAAACAGCCGCCGCCACTGCTAACCACAGTCACCACGGCACATTAGAGGGCCATTAGAACGCGATTATACTCCCAGTGCTTACCTCTCATTCACACTCTTGCTCTCTCTCACTCTGACTCACACACATTCACACATAATCACACACACACACACACACACACACACACACACCTCATCATCATCATAAATGTGTACAACAAACACACACAACCATAAAGCAACCGGTTAATGAGCAACAAAAGATACCCACACCTATTTACAGTTCTGTGAAGATACCTCTGCTGGTGATAAAAATTATCACGTGCACACATATACACACACACCACATCAAAGACAAGTGAGCGACAGGGTGGACACACACTGCACAATCTGCAGCTCAAGTGGCATAAAAACCACTTGGATCAATAAATCAATTTGTAAAATCCGTCAACAAGGGGGCAGAAACGTTTAGGCTCACAAACAGAAACACAAGGGATGAGGGAGAGCGAGACAGCGGGCCATCCAACTTTAATTAAAAGCTTTCAGAGCAATGGGAGTTGAAAGATTCAGTAGAATACACACCAGTCTCATTCTTTCTTGTATGTGCGGAGAATGAGAGGATCTGGTTTAGGACCGAACGATCGGCAGCTACACACAAAGAAAGAAAAAAAACTCCCGATTCTAGAGAGAGGCAGCGAGCATCAGTCTCCGTATAATGATCCCTCCGATCCCTCATGCTGTCTGCGCACGCACGTGCTTGTGTGTGTATGTGTGAGAGTGTGTGTCACACTTTGCCTCACGGAAAATTAATGAGATGTGAGAGCGAAGAGAGGCAAGAGGAGGGGAGGCGAGGGGAGTGTGCGTGTGCGCTCGCGGGGAGGAGGAGGAGGAGGAGGGGTGCCAACGACAATCTGAGTCACAAAGAGAGGAAGAGAAAGAGTGCTGAGAGGAAAGAGGGGGGAGGGAGAGAGCGGAAACCTGAGAGAGAAAGAGAGAGTAGCGGGCAAGAGGAGCAAAAAAAAAAGATGGAGTATGGCGAGAACAAAGCGTGAGTAAGGGTGAAATAGAAGGAAATGATGCAAAAAGCAAAAGACTGAGGTAGAAAGAGCAAGAATAGGACAGATGCAAGAGAAGAATCTGATGGAGGAAGACAATTTTGAGAAAAAGAGCTGCGCTATGTCTGCCAGAGTCACAGACAGGAACAAAGTAGGGGGAGAAAATGAGCTCAATTTAAGAAGAGAGAGAGCGGAGATTTGCAAGTGACGATGAGTGTAAAATGTGAAGAGAGAAAGATGAGGAGGGAGGATGAGTGTGAGTGAAGCCTATTACCTCGTAGCCCAGCCGTGCAGCTCTCTGAAGCAGAGTCTCTCCGGCGTTCTTGTTCACGATCAGCCGACGAGCCTCTGGCGGGATCGGACGCACCGCGGGGGGCTCGGCAGGGGGGGTCCTGTGCACCCCCGCCACCTCTGGTGGGACGCAGACCGCTCTGCCATTCGCCTGGGGGTGCAGGGAGGGCGGGCAGAGTGTAGCCGGGGAGCAGGGCTTGACTGGAGAGCAGGGATAATGATTAGGAGAGGCGGCTCCTTTCCTCGGAGCGCCACGCTGCTCACTCAGCTGAGGAGAGAAGGAAAGAGAGTGTGTTACCGCCGCTGCCACATAGCAGACGGGACACACATTCACACGCAGCCCATGGAAACTCAAGGGCACATGGTGAAGGCACGCATGCACATTTACACAAACATGTAATTGACAAAATAATGCATTGGTAAATACAAAAATAGTAAAGGTAAATAACTTTGTAGGTCAAAATCCATCCAGAGAGAGTAATCATATTTTCAATAAAGCTCGATGTTTACTCTACTCAAAAAGCAATTTCCTCTCTTATCACTACCAACTCTTTAAAGATAAGATGGATTTTTCATTCATAACATATATGTTTGTGTGTGATAGTTGTGCATGGAAGACACACACCATGCATCACTGAAAAACACACACTCATAGCTTTCACACCAACTGTTCACGCCCCAAACACTGCAGGTTGGCACGCCACTTTTCTTCAACCGCTAAACCAACACAGCCCTCGGAGGGCAACACACGAGAGAGGGAGTTGCCTGCCTCAGTGTGTGTGTGTGTGTGTGTGTGTGTGAGTGAAGTGCGTGCCCTCTCAGTGGAATTTCATGTCGAGGCAGCTGTCAGACTGAGGAGGAGCAGGGGAGGAGAGCAGCGCAGGCGGAAAACAACTAGCCTTCTCCCCCCCCCCCCCCCCCCCCCCCCCCCCCCCCTTCAATTTTTCCCCGTGCTCATTTTTTTCCCCCTCTTTTGAACTCCGGCGCTTCATAAACTCGACCATGGCTGCCACATTCCTCGCTGTGTGTGAGTGAGGGAGTGTGCCTTGTGTTTCGGCGCTGAGTGCGATGTATAATTGCTCCAGGGTTTTGTTGTTATGTCAGGAATGCTCACAAACACACAGACACTCGCAGTCTTGGCACGCACTTACACACAAAACAGCGTTGATGACACACGTTGGACAATTAGGGCCAGAGACAAACACACATGCATGCAGGCGCTCCGCAGGGAGTCGATAAGGGCACGAGGAGGTCAAAGCTCCAGCAGCCCTCTAAACATTGTAAACATACTTCCTTCCTCTCTCCCTCCCTCCCTCTCCCAGCTGCATAATCAGAGGCGCCGACAGGCATACTGAAGCAGACTCCGCTGCTGCAAACATCCAGACGCCCGTATCACGGCCAGACACCCTATCAGCACTCACCTTGTCATCTTCAGCTGCTCCCAGATCAGACACACAACGCTGGCCTGGGCTGCTAGGTGTGGCCTCTTTCCTTTTCTCCCGCTCTCGCTCCCTCTGACTGGTGTGTTTGGTCTTGCACGGACGCTTGCCCTTGGGTTTGTCCGTGTCACTGTGGCGGCGAGGCTTGATGAGAGGGGGGCCTCCCACGGACGGCTCTGGGGCCGGAGAGGGGGGGCCCCTCCTGGACTCCTTGAGGCCACGGTCACCTAAGAAGGGGCCCGGCGGGTGCGCTCTGTCCTTCAGTTGGCTGGGGGGAAGGGGAGAAGTAGCTACTCCTGGAGCAGAGAGAAGAGAGGGGAGGCAGAGTGAGCGGCTGATAGTGAGGGAGCTCAGTGGAAGGGGAGGATGGGAAGGTATTGCAAGGCCATCTCTCACCCTCTGTTGGTTTATTAATGAGCGCACAGAGCTGTCTGGGAGCGCAGCATGCCTGCTCGCTCAGGAAAAAAAAATTAAAAAATAAAACACACACACACACACACACACACACACTTGCATGCACGCCACAGGCTCATATAAACACCCCCATAGTAACTTGTGCACACTCATTCACTGCAGCAAGGACACTGCTATGAGTAATCTCCTTAAACAAATTCGGCACTGTCTGGTCCCAGCCTCTTATAGCACATATTTACACAAAAAAAAGGAAACCTGCCCTTGAAACCACAATGTCAAAATGTTGTTTAATAGCTTAATGGAAATGCATTTCCAACAAAGACCACCTTCCTGAGCCGTTCTAAACACTTTGCAATGATTCTAAGTCTGATCTGTTCCAATAGAACCTTTAGAAAAAACAGTCCATTAAATTAGTTCTAGGCTAAGAAACATGAGAAGGAAAGTGAAATTATATATCTTGCTGATGCTTAAATATACAGTCACTGTCTATACAACTCCCTGTTGCAGAGGAAACCTTTCAGAATATGAGATTCTTAACAAAGATGAATGTGTTTTATCCGATTAGCGAAGCCCTGAAAAAAAAAAGAAAGGACTAAAAAAAAAAAAAGGCCACAGCCCTGACAGACACACAGTGGAATAACCACAGTTATTGTAAAAACACGGCTGTTGCCAGGGTGATGTTATCTAAAAAGGTGAAAGCAAAAAAATAAAAAAAATCAGTGGCCAATCAAGGTCTGTGGTTTCAGCAGGAAACATAAAACCAAAATCTCCCCTGCTTTATTCACTTCCTTTAATCTCTCTCCTGCGCTTTTATTCTCTCCTCGTCTGTGCCTACCTCTGTCTCAGTCTGGGCACTTGAATAAGGGAAAGCCCTGGTTTTAATAAGTTACCCCCTTCACCACACACACACACACACTCCCCCCACCCTCCCTTTCCCTCTGACTGGTCATGAGGGGGGGAAGAGAAAATCATTGATCACACATTAGTCACACTACACCTGCCCAAATATATCTCCACCAGCCACTTCCCTCATTCGCATTTTCATCATTCTCACAGAGCCCGCTGCAGACCAGCTGGGCAGGGAGGAGCATTTTAGCTTATAGTCCCTAGGTCCACTTCTGATTCCCCAGCCTTTCCTCTGGCAGGAGGAAGTACTCTCTACCTCATTTCCTCTGCCCTGTCCCAGAAGGCTTACGGGAAATCCCCCCAAAGTCAGAGCGCTCAACAAGAAAGTGAAACGTGAGCCAAAGATAGATTTCCGTTACCCTAGCTGAACTCAAGAGTTACAGCAGCGGTTTGTTTGTCGGTTTATTCTTACCATTAAGTAGCTTCTCGCAGCCCCATTTCCTGTTGATCTCGCCTCTGTGCGCGATGGGCCTGTCCTCCGGCTCACCGGGCCTAACCTTGCGTTCCCGTAGGCTCTGGACCGGGGCTACCATTCGGGACTGGGGCCACACCCTCTCCTGTTTGATTAGGGTCCCGTCAGGGGAAGCTGCACCGGCAGCAGGCTTGCTGAGCCGCAGTCCCTTAAGCTCGATGCAGACCTTGAGCTTTCGAACCTCGTCATCGTCATCTTCATCAGGACTGCCCAGCTCGCGCTCATCTGCAGATCATAAACAGGATTAGCTTCTTTTTTTTTTTTTGCCATCTCTCATATACAACTACATTGCCTAGAAAAGGTGTGAAAAAATGCTTCTAGTTTTTACGCTCAGTTAAAAAGATTAGATAAAAGAAAATTCTCATCCCTAACTGAGGTCACGAAAAACCAAATGGATAAACTCAGTAAAGCAAGATTAAACCACTACAGTTTTTCTTTAAAGTGTTTCATTTGACATTTTGGACATAATTGTTTTCACTCTAAGAGACTACTCTTGCCTACTGCAGCATACAAAACTATCGTATGTACATTTACCTACCAACCTGCAGACAACTGAGCACAAAGAACAATGGCCATTAATCACTGTATTCTTATGGCTTGTAAAACCCCCACTAAGCCTTACGTTTAACAGAAATGCAGAGAGGCAGTGAGCGAGATGCGAAACAGACAGATTGCGGAGTAAAAGGGGAAGAGAAGTCAAGAATCGGGAGGAGACACAAAGCAATAAAGACTGGAGAAGCAGAGGGAGAGTTCTCCCCCTTGAAATTCACAGGGGACGGGTATTTGACTCGTCTGCCAGTGCCAGGGAGAGCAAGCGCGATACCGCATGCCAGAAAAAAAAGGAAACCCAAACAGATGAGGGAAAAAAGAAAGGAGATGAAAAGAGAAGAAAAGAGCAGCTTTGAAGAGGGTGGGTAAGCGCAGCAGAGGAACGGCAGAGCTGAAAGAAGAGAGAGAGAATGGCTGTCCCTCTTCCTCGCTTCTCTCTCGCACTCCGCTCAAAGGCAGGATTAAACACTTCTCTGAGCTGGCTGCCACACAGAGCGAAAGATGGGACAGAGAGTGGTAAAGGGGGGGAAAGAGCGGGGGTTGTGATGGAGCGAGTAAGGTGGAATTGATTGGGAAGGAGGAAGCGACAAAAGGAATGGTGGATTTTTTTTTAAAGGACAAGGGATGAGACAGTGCTCGGCATAACACAGGATGAAGGGGAAAGAACGAGCAGAATTAGAGAGATGTACCAAAAAACAGATGAAGGGGGGGGGGGTTTGAGGAAAAAAAGAAGAAGTGGTATGTGGGTGAGGATGCATGTTCAGGAAATTCTCACCTGTGCAAATCTTGGCTCTTTTCTCTGGGTGGGACAACCTCTCTGCTTCCTCCCACTCCGAGTCCTCCTGTTCAGCCTTGAGGCCGAGCTGCCGTTTCCTGGTGGGTCCAAAGCCAGAGCCGGGCCTCTCCTCGGGGAAGCATTTTGCCGGTGTCAAAGTGGGGGGCAAACAATGACCTCCCTCTGACTCCCTCTTTATCTTCCTGGCTACATCGTTTAGCCCTCCTTGGCTGGCACCTCTGGGCCCCTGTCGAGCCCCATGCCCTGGGGACAAAGGCTCATTCAGGCTCCCACACCTCTGGAGGACCGGAACTCTGTTGTTTGAGTATGGTGGCCGGACACCTGAGCAAAGAAGAGACAGACAGACGGAAACACGGGCAGGGAGGAAGAGGACGGGAGTGGGGTGGGGGAGTGGGCAAAGGCAAAATAAGCAACAGAAGATGAAAGGGAGACACACACACACAAGGAGAGAATGCAGACAGACAGACCACAAACCAGACAGACAGACAGAAAGAGAGCAGCAAAACAAGAGGCGGGGGTGAGACAGGGTGGGGGATTGACAGAGGGAGAATGCCAGTTAAACACCAGCCAGCTTTTATTCTGCTTTAAAGACAGGCAGTAAAACTTTGATGGGGTAAAGACTTTTTAATCTGATGTGAGCCGAGCCAACGGGCTGACGGTTCAGTGCAGCCGCTCGCACTTCCAGCTAGGAGAGGCAAGAAAACATCCTGCGCACTCGCTGCACACGGCGACTCCCATCCCCTCTTCCCCCTGCGCTTTCTCTGTCCTCCCCCATGGCATGACCGCACCACGCCCTTCTCACACTGAGCGTGACTCTTCCTCCCCTCTCCTCGACTCCCTCTCCCTCTCTGTCTCTCTCCATGCCATAATTAGGCTCACACGTCAGCCGCGGCCTCGCTCCAACACACAGCTGGGCTCCCAGCCAACGTAACTAACCCCCTCCTCCCCCCACCTCTCTCTCTTTCCGTTGCGCTCTCCCATCCGCTTTCACCCACTAACTCTCCCCCCCTGCTTTCACTCTCTCACTCACGCAATCTCTGCCCCTCCTTCTCCTCTTGCCCTCCCTCTCGATCGTCTCTCCGCGCAGATAAGCACAAAAGACTTCTTGAAAATAAAACTCCCCCTCTCCGTCTCTCTCGCTGGCTCGTCCGCTTGCAATGCCTGGCTTGTGTAAGAGTGCGCGCATGTGTGTGTGTGTGTGTGTGTGCGTGTGTGTTGAGTCTGTGTGGAAGAGCGTGTCTTTTTTTAGAGTGACCCGGTCTTGCCTCAGCATTTGCTGCAAGTGCATGTGAGTGTGTACGCGCACCTATTGTTTGTGTGTTCTTTTCTGAGTGTTCATTTGCAGAGTGAACGCATGTGTGTGTGTGTTTGTGTGTGTGTGTGTGTGTGTTTGTGTGTGTGTGCTTGTGTGTGTGTGCGTGCATTCTGAGTGTGTGTGTGGTGCTGGGTTACTCACCCTCCCTCCCTCCCTGCCTGGTGGTGTGTTGGCAGTGTTCCAGCACTCGCTCTCTGCGCTGGCCGTCTGCCAGCTCCCGTCCTGCTGCCGCTGCCGAGGCAGACACACACACACCGCCGCCCTCCTTCTCCTTCAGCTCCAGCTCCGAGAACCGCATCATTGCCCGCTGTGCGCACACACACAAATGCAGAGAAAACCCATGAAACCCACCCATCGTCTGCCCACGCCGCACACACACCTCTCTAAGCCTCAATCTGGCCTCAACAGCTACAGAAGCAAAAACTTGCGTCAGATTGTCTTAAAATCAATGAAAATGCCAAAGAAATTAAACCCACACACACACAAACGCACACAGGACAAAAAGGTAGACAGATAAATCACAAGCATGGCATCAAGACACAGATTAGACTACTGCAGCCACTGTGAGTCCATGCGCTCTGGGGCTTAAATCCTGGCATCTCCCTTCCTGAAACATAAACATGGCTAGGAAACATATACATCTAAGTCCTGAGGCAGAGAGAGGAGATGAAAAAGAGGAAAGAAGGGAGCGGGGAAAAAAAGGAGTGTGCAGCGATACAGAGTACAAAGGAGACAGAGCCCATCAGAGGCAGATGTGATAAGAAATTTAAAGAACTGACCTCCCAGTTAGCTGCAGGTTGACTTATATTACTCCCCTCTCGTGATATGACTTCCATCTAAGCAATTAGAATGGGGGGGCTCAATATATCTGTCCATCATTTCATCTTTGTTTAATGAATTTATGTTACGTTTCTCCACAAGTTTCTTTTCACACAATAGGCAGCCACAATCCCACAAAATAACACAATCAAATTAAAGTGACTCAACAGGTCAATTAACATTGCATCAAAAGTATCAAATAATTTCTGAACTGCATGAATGGCAAATTTGGAAAAAATGAGAATCACAACAATAACTTCATTTAAAGCATGATTGATAACGCTAATTCAGTTTCAGCTGTCTTGTTTATTTTTTCCCCAAACAGACTTCCACGTACATTTTTTTATTTTTTTACATGTCCAGAAATAGTGTTTGATAGCTTTGTGTTGCAGCTGTGCATTGACAAGCATGACACAGACAAAACCACAGTTTTCTAAGGCGTGTTCACAACATAGACAGACATGTGCAACCTATTAAGATATCTGCCTCTGAGCCAGTGGATAATACAACATACGGTTTGTTTGTGTTTCTATGCTTAGCATTGAGCACATAAAGGAATAAGAGATAATTGTAAAAAACATGAAGCTTAATGTGTGCATCTGAATGGCGGGGGTTGATGGCCAAGTGTAGGGGACTTTGCTGTAACTGTGCGTTTACAGATGCCATGTTTGTTAGGAGAGAGGGTCTTTTAGCCAATGGGGGGAGAAGAATTTTGACCTTGGACAGCAACCAGGCAGGGCAGTGTAGGCCATCAGGGGGGAGGAGGGTTAGGGGAGGATAGCGACTGGCGGGTGGGGGCATGCAGAAAGCCTAAGAGGAACCCCAAAGAGGGCAGCTGCTGGATTTTAAGCGTGCTGCAAGCCCTCCACTGCCCCTAACCTTGGGGTTAAGCATAGCCAAAGGCAGTGTGAACTGTGAGGCTGCCACAGTCATGCTCCAAAACTACAGTACATGGCTCTATAGCACCGTCAGCACTAACACATGCTTTAGCCCCAAGGCAGTCACACAAGGACAAGCACGTACGGACACACAAACACGCACGCACAGAAATAACCTTTACAATGACTGCTCACTAATCAACATACAGAGATGGCAGCACTGGTTAACCTTTGAACTGCCCTCCCTGATAGAGGGCCTCAACTGGCCTTGCACCAGCTCACTAAGACAATGATACACTAAGGGGAAGGTCAAGCCTATGGCCAGGACAGTAGCATGACAGCATTTATATTATTCTGTACTGTGTTGTAAATGTAGAGTATGCAAATTGCATGCAGGGTTTGTTCTACAGGCAGTTTTTATTGTTGCAGCAAGGGAATACAGACAGTGGCCCTTAGGGGTTTACTCTTGCGTGGATGTTAAAAAATAAAAGTATGTTTGAAATGTCTGCACATAAGAAACATTGGTCATAATGACCTCTCTCCAGCCCACCACCAATACATCCTGCACTGTATATATACACAAGTGTTAATGGCCTTACCTGCAGGGCTCTCTGTTCACGGCTCAGCTTGCTGGAGTCAGCATACAGCTCAGTGGTGACACATTTAAAGCGGTCGCCAACGTAGCCCGAGGAGTTAGCGATCCTCTTAGCCAGGCTGGATCTACGAGAGCCTTTCGGTGAAGTCAGGCCATCATCTTCTTCGTCGTCATCCCCTTCTCCTTGAGACTCCCCTAGGTCGACAATACTGTCTTCCTTTTCAGTCTCCCCCTCACACATATTCTCCTCCTTCACCACATCTGTGCAGTGCTGAGAGAAGTGAAGACCTCGACTCTCTCTGTCCATTTTATCCTTACCAGAGCTGCGTTCCCCAGATGTGCGGGCACAGCGCAAGGTGCTCTGGTCTTCAGGATCTGGGCTGGGGCTGTCCTCCTCGGGGCTTTCCTCTGCTTGGGTCAACTGCCCTGGAGAAGGTGGGGATGTGCTAGATGTCACCCCAGGACAGCCTGTGTCCTGAAGGACCTTTGGTTTCCCAAAGGGAGTTTCTGGCTGTCCATCAGTGTGATTGGGCTTCAGGGTGGGGCTGTGTCCAGAGTGGATGGGATAAGGGTGGGGAAGTTGGTGTTGGTGTTTTGGCTCGTAGTCAGTCTTTGTCGGATTTTGGTTACTATGAGAACATTCATTTTGGTTAACCCTGCTGCTGGTGTCAACAGAGGGCTGCTTGTGGACTGTTGGGGTAGACTCAACATCTGTGTCTGAGTGTACAAGGTCAATGCAGACTATCTTTTCTCTGGATGTTACAGAGGAAGAAGGGTTTTTGCTTTGATTGCCACCCTGCCCTTGTGCTCCTGCTTCCTTATCAGACTTAATTTGGCTTCCTTCACCTATCTCTCTCCCAATGTTCGGATCTCTGTGAACCCCGCATTCTTCGACAGCTCCCCGGGACTTTTCCTGTCCCCGGTGCTTCAAAGATGCATCTCCCCTTTCTGCCAGCTTTTCTGAGTGAGTCTGCATGAGGGGGTGGGCCATCTCTTGTGAGTTATAAGTGAGGTATTCCCCTCCTGGACCAGCTGGGAGGTTGTGGTAGGGTAAAGGGTGTTTTGCTGCCAAGTGTGTCGGATAAAGGCTGTTGCTGCCCAGCAATACTGGGTGAGGGTAGACTGGGCCTTTCCCTGCAATTGGCAGGGAGTGTAGCGCCATGCCATCAGGGATGGGGTAGTGCAGATATCTATTGGCGTAGGCCAAACTGTGGTTCAGGTAAGCATCATTTTGAGAAAGGTAAAGATGGCCAGGGGGGTGACCATTCTCTAAACAGGGCCTCTTATATGAGGACACCTCTGGAGTCGTTTCTCCTCTCTTAGTGGTCTGAGAGGTCTTCTCTGATCCCTCTCTGTGGTGGCCCGGATGTTCTGAATGGCTTGGGCTGTGTTTGACCCATTCACCATTGGGTTTGGGAGAGAGAGGTCTGGAGGTGACCAGAGAGGAGTGTTGAGTGGTGGAAACATTCTGATTGGACTCCCCTATCCTTGGACAGGATGAGCTACGCTGCTGAGGGAGTACTCTCTCCAGACCCTTGTGTTTGATAACAGAGGGCGAGGAGCCTTTGGCTTGTGAAAGGCCCAAATCTGTGTTAGGCCTTGGGGAGGGGGGCAAGCCTGGTGTGTGCTGTGTACGGGAAGGAGACGGGCTAGGAACAACCCAGGAGGAGTGTAAAGTGCTGATCATTTCTGGCCTGTCTTGGACCTTTGAAGAAGTGCTGCTGACCACAGAGTGCGGGTGGGAGGAAGGAGAGAGGGACAGGTTTTCTTTTAGGAGCTCTCGGCTCGGGGGCAGTCCGTAACGTGCACCTGGTGCTATAGTGTCCATTTTAACTGGGAACCCATTAGGGGGCAACCCAAACTCCAGCATTCTTCCAGACAAATCCAAGGGCTTCTCTGCTGAGTCTTTGGTTGCTTGGGGTTGATGAGCTGGCCTCTCGAAATTGGGTTTGGAGGGTGACCTGCTGGATCTCCTCTCAACCCCTACACTTCTGTGCTCAGAAGGCCCGTCTCTTGGCCTAGATTTGTGGGGGCTGGGCCGGGCAGGAGAAGGCTGCTCTGACGCCATGCTGCTTACAGAGAATGGATGAGGAATGGACTGCGTGGATGAGGATGAGGCAGATATGGAAGAAGTGGAGGAGGTGGGTGGGTGTCCTATCCGAGCCACAGGCCTCTGTAAATCCAATGAGTTGTCAATGAGAGCAGGAGGAGGTTGGGGGAGGCGAGAAGATGCATGAGGAGAAGAATCAGTGGGCAGACTATTATTATTCCCATTATTGGTGCCACTTGTGCTAGTGCTACAGTTATTATTGTTGTTGTTGCTAGAACTCTTCCTAGAGGGAGGTCTGCTTGGTCTGCTGCTCCTGCTCGGGGACCGGTCCCTATCTAAAGGGGCCTGATGGTGCTGAGAATGAGGGGAAGGTTGGTGAAGCTGCTGTGCAAACTGAGGGCCAACACCAAGCCCCTTGTCCTGGCAGTGTACCAGTGATGTGGGGGCCACTGTGACTGCAGGAATCCTCATAGGAGGCGCCACCAGGGGGGAAGAGATAGGAGAAGGAGGATAAGGGGGCATATAGTAGAGCCTCTCGGCAGCAGAGGCGGCAGCAGGGTTAACGTTGCCCCCCTGGGCTGCACACAGAGAAGAGTAAGCCAGGTGGTGCTGGGGAAGATAGGGATTGGGTTGGCTGAGCAAGGAGGCTTTGTACATGTTTAGAGCGTACTTGGATGTGTCCATAAAGGGATACATGCTTGCTTCAGGGTAGGGGCTGAGCCACGGCAGGCGGAGGTAGCCGCCACCAGCACCTGCCAAGCCCAGTTCAGATGCCTTTTCTCCAGGCCCTACTCTACGTTCCAAGCCTAGACCTTCAGCTCCAGGAACCATCACAGGCTTGTGGAGACCTGGAGGGGTGCCTTTGTAGAGACCCAGGTATCCATTAGTGGGCTTACGACTGTCTAGAGGGCCATCAGGCTTGTAGATGAGCTCCGGGAGACCATCCCTGTTATAAGTTAGTTGGTGGGAGGATGCATCTCTGCTCTTCTCGGCTGGCAGTGCTCTGATGCCCGGGTATACAACCCCGCCATGGAGACGAAGACCGTCGTGCATCAGAGTGCCTCGGTCCAGCCCCATCGCTGCCAGGGGTGTCAACCGTGCATCCACCTGCAGCAGAAAGGGGATGCCAGAGAAGTAAACGTGACTATCACCAAAGGATTCAGATCCCTCAAAGAAAATGTGGAAAATATGACACTGAAAGCATTAACTATAAACAATTACTGCTAAACAAAGCAGGTCAGTTTCGTGCATGTACATAGTTAGACCAATTATTTATTTTCCAGGTAATAGTGACTCATGTGACAAATTAGTGTAAACAGTACTTAGAACAAGCACGGGGACTTGCCATGTTTTGTGTGATGTGGTTCCCTTGTCTTAGTTCCAGGTTGGTTTGTGTCTCAGCATCGACATCACGAACAGATGTTGCCCTGTGGAGATGAGCAAACAGTTAGCAGTCAGTGTCTTGGCTCTGCCACACACAAAGAACACATACATACAGACACACTGCAAATATGTTGTAATGCCACTGCCAAAAATAATTGCAGGGCAAAAATGGCAGTATTTTAATTCCCATGAGAGAAACTACATAGACAGCATGTATTACACACTTAAATTTCAGGGTCATGTAAATCAAAAATATATATCAACATAGGGAGCAGGGTGAAGGTACAAAGGAAAGAAAAATAACAGCAACGGCAGCTATAGTCAGCCTTCCTCTGACTATAGCCACACACACACACACACACACACACACACACACACAGCTCCACTGAAGTAGTCAGTGGTGGAGATGAAAGCACTGTGTGGGCTCCCCACCCCTCCTGTCCGTCAACACTCCTCAGCAACCCCCCCTTCCTCTCCCACTCCCCTGACCTCCATCCTGCCCACCCTGTGGGCTAGACGTGCATTGTGGGGCTTCGTCTATTCAGTCACGTTCCCCACACACTGGTTTTTCTGTGCCCTCTTTGACCTGCTCTCTCGGCTGCCTCAGCCAGCGGAGCGAGGGAAGATTATACATCAGAGACCACTTCGGTGGGAGACCATTTACCGCCCGCCAACACAGAGCCACAGATCAACAAACACTCACAGCAACGAACGTACGCAAAGAATAGTATGCAAGAGAGAGTGATACAAATATGTAAATTTGTACAACAAACCATCAGTTTGAGGAAGAATAACATAAAAGGAGAGGTATAAAGATAAAGACCATGACCACTGAAGTGAAAATGGTGTTTATTTGTTTTTGTTTTGTTTTTTTAAATCACAAGAGAAATGACAATAAGCAAAAAAAACAAACATCAAGATCCCTTTGTGTGTGAAATGTCCTTTAATCTGCAAATGGTTTGTATACATTTGAATTTCTTTAAAGCACCAGAGCATAATAATGCAGCATTTTAGGAGATGGGACATGTAATAATTGGTCTTTAACATTAAATCTGTGCTTTTATCAGCTAGGTGCTGATTGAGGTTGGATATAAAAACTTTATTGGACTAAAGATACGAAGATAGGTCTTGCCAGGGCTAAATACAGTTTTGGATTAAAATGAACCAAATGCATTTTTCAAAACGTATATCTTTACAATAACATATGTCAAATAAGAACCATGTTAATTTTATTGACATATATTGAAAAATATCTTACACTTTACTCTTTTTTTCCAAATTTCCATTTATGTTTTGGTGTCATTTTAGTGAATACACAAATTTGTTTTAAAGAACTGTGACAATCATAGCATCTATATTATTGAGTGAAAGATATCACAATCCAGTGAGGAAAAGAAACCGCAAAACTGCAATCATTTGGTATTCATAAAATATTTTTGTACAAATGGAGAAATTGAGATATCACTGAAGACTTACGAACCTTCATGAGTCAAGTGTCATCTTAACACTAACAGAGTGGTCCGCCTAATTTAAAGAGGCTGTTTTAAAATCCTCAAACAATGGGAAAAGGTGAAATTATTGCTCCCACTTGGCTGATATTATTTAAAAAGGAAAGTTTGAATATTAGACTTGAATATTTAGGGTTGGACATTTCTGCAAGGCAGTGGAGCAAGGTGAGGGGAGCCAGTGCAGGAGCGAGGTAGGAGAGAAGTCTTTAAATAGGAAAAGCGAAGCCTTGCCGTGCTGAGAGCAGCAGAGAAACTCGCCTCCTCGATCATCACAGAGAAACGCCTCTGAGCCTAGCTGCTGCGCTGCTGGCACGCCACTTTTATTGCCATGACCTGGGGCCCATTAATCAGCCTGTTGCGGGCCCCTCGGCACGGCTCCTCCCTGCCCCAGCGCTCCCATCCCCCAACAGCTCCCCCCCTGCCCCTGCTCCCTGAGGCCAGGCCTGCTTTAACAACATCCACATCTGACGGAACTGAGACGGTGTGCATGTGTGGGGAAAACTGCTACAATATGTGCATACAGCCACGTGTATGTGTTTCTGCATACTACACAGACACCATTGAGAAATCACATCAGACCAGTTGAGTTTCCTGTATTTCTTGGAGCAACATATGTACTTCTCTGTCTTTGTCACACACACAGCGGCCCCTCATGCATTGAAAAGCATGCACTACATGAGACTGAACATGATAATGAAAAAATAAGCCTCTTATACAAACGCACATATTCAATGACATGCTGTCTTTATGGACATTTCCATTTAACCTAAAACACAACCTTCACTCCCACTATAATGAAATATCTGTCCTTGGCATAATCATAGCCTACATGTACGTTGCTTTTGCATGAAAAAAAAAACACAGCAGAACAGAAAGGATACCTTCTTGTATAGTTTAGTAAAACGAAAAGAAAGCCTGACACCTTAAGGCCTGTTAATACTCCACATCGTGTCCACACTGCGCTGATGACTGAGGAGTTTGCGTCGCCACGGCACCTGTCATTTCCATAAAATTAATAGCAGTCCAGAAAGATGAGAGGCTGCACCGGGACTCAAGGTCAGGATCAAGCACTTGACGGCACACTGCATGCATCGCTGGGAATACATCTCAGCCCTAGGATGAATGGAGGTCTGTAGATTCTTAACTACACAATCAGAACTCGTTAAAAATGCACCTAAACGCAATGGAGAAAGAGCTCCGTCGCCCACTGTACCATCACCAGCCGGGTAATGCTTTTGTTGTGCCTACATGAGGGAAAAGGGTGCTTACTAATGTCCTGTAGCCTGAGGAAATGTCTTGGACAGGCATCTGATTTCCCCAGAGGGAAGCAATTTCAATATCATTTAAAAATAGGATTTTATTTCATTCATTTCCTTTTATATATATATATATATATATATATATATATATATATACACACATACATACATACATACATACACACACAATGTTGGACAGAAGTGATGAAGTAAATATAATTTTGTTAGAGCCATAATGCAAAATTCACAATCTTCTTCTGATGCTGGTTATTTTCCAAATTCATGCAAGCAATGCATTTGTAATTTAGCCAATAAAACCACAGCATAACATTTAGACTTAATTACAGTTCTGTGCCCAAAAAAAATCAAGATGCCCTTGCAACACTTGACAGCATCGTGATGTTTCCTGAGAGAATGAGAACAGCATATTTACAGCTTGTGCCATCAGTGTTGCAAATGCAGCCATCAGCTGCATTTGAACTATATTTTGCTCATGCCATAGAGGCTGTGTGAGTTCAGTTCAAATCTTCCTGCCAAAACAGATCATTAAGCCTGCAGACAAATTACTGCAGGACACTAGACATTATAGGAAACTATCTGGAAAGCGGTTGCTCACAATAATTAAAATGAAAGATATCATAGGTGATGGGGACCGGGAGAGGAGAGGGTGTAACATGACAGGAAGAAAACAACAGGTGACACATTGTATACCTGGGCTGGGCTGGGGAGCTTCTGCAGCACCATAACCATCTGACAATCAACAGTGTTTAGTGAAAACTTTTCTTCTGTGCTCTCACTGCAGTGGATGCACCATTTGGTAATCAGATTAGTTATATTATTTCTACCTGAATATTAATTTTGGATGGTTGAGAGGTGGTCCCCACTTGGCCACAATACTTATTGTTGCATTTAAATGGGACTTAATATATTTTAGATGCTTAAAAATAGTATTTATTAACATTCACACCCTGATGTCAAAGAAAGGGAGGCAGAAGCCTCATGTTTATATTTTTAGTAAGGGCTAAACATAAAAAGAGCTTGTTGACTGTGTGTTGTTTTGTCTGACATTAGTAGCCCATAATGCGGATGCTTGACAATATTCCGGGGAGAAATCCTGCCAAAAGTGTCACATTATGAGTGGAAGGAGAGAGGGGAGAGAGATAGGAATGGAGGGAAAAGGCAGTGTGCGTGCGTGTATGTGTTGACGCTCATCCCCGCTGCTAAGAATAGTTTGCGCAACAAACAACTCCCGACGGCCGTCCAATCCATCACACTGGTCGGCAGCAGCAGCAGGCGGGCAGGGGGGAAGGGGGAGCGCAGCGGTCGGAGCTGCGTTTATAAACCAGACCGCTGGAGCGCAGCCCCGACTCGCACCATTAAACAGAAAACCACCGGGTGTTTTTAGCGGAACCGCATATAGCTCTGTATCTCCGCATTGTCCGTTTTTTTTTAAGTAGGGACAAGAAAACAAGGACAAAAGGGACAGGGAGATAAAGAGAGAAGGAGGGAAAACAAACTCTCTCTTTCCCTCGTTTCCTGTTTCTGACGACAATTACTTGAACTCTCCGTGACCCACGGTATGCTCACCGGCACCGCTCATCATTTCCTCCAGGGCTGAGGCCTCTCTGTTCCCCCGTGCTGAGCAGTGGTTGCGTGCGCACCGGTAATCTGTGTGTGTGTGTGTGTGTGTGTGTGTGTGTGTGTGTGTGTGTGTGTGTGTGTGTGTGTGTGTGTGGGAGAGACGCTGGAGTTGGGAAGGTCTACTCTAACACCACTAGCAGTTTCCTCTCTCTTTACAAGTTGATAAACGACCAAATAGAAACGCAGATTTAAAAAGGAGCCAGGGCCCTCGATCATTCATAAACAGAACTTGGTGTCTGTGATCAGGTCACGGCTGCTCAGTGGTATAACGGGGTACTGTGGGTCTGGCTGTATGGGGACCGGGAGTGTAGGCGACCTCTCGCTCTTTGTCCCTGGAGCTTTGCCAGGCTCTCTGAAGCGTAGAGCTCCGTTCAAGCTCCGAAAAAATGCAGTGTGACGCAGGATAATCTCCGCAACGACGGGGGTGGGTTGGGCATAAACAGGGATTAAATGCGGACGCGCGCGCGCACACACACACACGCATATCTGCGAGCTGTTTCTGTGTGCCCAAAACGAAAGGAATTCTGCGCACACTGCCGGTGAACAAAATAGAAATCAGCGGGAACAAATCTGAGAAAACACATACAGAGCGCGGACCAAAACTACAGCCTGACTACTAAGTACACAGCCTCGGGGCCTCAAAGCATCAACACCCAGCGCTATAAAAAAAAAAAGAGAGCGCGCACAGAGGAGAACGCGTGCCCAATTTTAATTGTTATTGATTATCAGGCTGGCGCGTGCCAAATGGTCCGATTGATCATCAGAGTCCATACTGCCTCTCTTTCTGATATAGCAGAAGTGTGTGCAGATTGGACAGAGGCAGTCGGAGGAGATAAATGCTGTGGAGAGACACGGAGCGCGCTGCTGGTGGAGCGCAGAGCGGAGGGAGCCAGCAGCGCCTCTTCAGCTGTCACATTATTAGCGACCGAGCTGAAAACAAGGGGCCCCTGCGTCCTCCCGGGCCGCTGCACAGCCGCATGCAAGTCGGTGCACGGTTCAGTTGCCCCCCTCGGCAGCACGGCCGTCAACAACGGTGACATTGTGAGGCCCCCCGTGCTGTCACTAGGGCCCGGGCGGCGGCTGCTGAACTGGCTCTATTCATCCCGGGCCAAATGGGGACTAAATGGCCCTTTATGCCACCAAAGGACCCGATTGTAATAGGGGGATGCGCATGCATGAGCCGGCCCGCGTTTACCGGAGGTTTCTTGACTTCCCTTTGAAAAGCTGGCGTTGCTTTCATGTGTTTCTAATGAAAGCACATTATGCTTAAAAGCACTGATCCCCCCCCCCCCCCACCCCCTACACATGACCCTACCCCCCATATAGGATGAACAGTGTGTTTAAAGAGGAGGCTTAATTATTGGTGGTGTGTAAAGAAGTAAATTAGGCTAAATGAATGTCAGTTTAAACAGGTGCCGAGTCAGTGTGAGGTAAACCGAGCTGTCACGCTTCTGACATGGCCTAGTTCTGGCTTTAAAAGGTCACACATCAGGGTGACACATGGGGCTCAGCTCTATGGGAAAATGAAACAGCACAATAGTTTTGACCAAATACCTAGATATGCAGATGAT
Source organism: Centropristis striata (assembly GCF_030273125.1). Taxonomy (NCBI): domain Eukaryota; kingdom Metazoa; phylum Chordata; class Actinopteri; order Perciformes; family Serranidae; genus Centropristis; species Centropristis striata. The sequence goes on from NC_081526.1 coordinate 15,265,743, forward strand.
ATTGCAGAGTTGACTACTGGAGACTTCACTAAATATTTATACAGTGATTTTTAATATTAATCATCAGTAAAGTGGGTTTAAGTGGGTATAAGCAGGAAAAGGCAGGACATTGCACTGCTTAAATGCAATATAGCCTTGAAAACCAGGAATCTTGCCATATTGTGATATCGGAATTTTAAGACGATATCTAATCTCATATCAGTATATTGACATATTCCCCAAGCCTACTGACAGATGGGGGGATGACTGTTTTGAGGCCTATAAGGCTAAAATACAAATTAATCTTAACTCAAAATGAACTTTAGGTGTTTACTCGGTGCTTTGGAGCCCGGTGAGGACCCTCAACTCAAGGTCAAAAGCTTTATAACCAACATGAACTCAGTGATGTGCCATGCAGACGGCAGATAACACATTCCTGCTTTGAAGGCGGGTTGCTGTAATAAACTATCGCCATCACCCTGCTGCTGCCAAGCGTCTGTGGGATTTCGTCAGTAGATAGATGCCCGAGGCACCGACATCTAAAAACAAACGAGGAGGCCTGATCAAGACTGAGCCTGCAGAGACTCAGAGGAGGGAGGTGAGGTGTGTCATCACTACTCCGCTGCTAAATCAATCTTCCGATAGGCCAGAGCGAGGTCACTGGTCTAAATACAGTGATTGAGATTTAGATTTTTAACTACAGATAAGGGAAATATCAAACATCATCTTAATTTGCAAATCCAAATATTTTTGGAGGAATAAGCAGACGAGGAACAAACGAGGAACTTAAATCTAAATAAGCCAACATTCTGCTGCAGAAATATCTGTGTTATTATGCCAGACAGCTGTAAGGGAGGAGAATAATGTGAGCTGTGGTTCTCTGGGGCCGTAATGACCGCCTCTGTGCCGGTCAAACAGCACTGGGGGCCGACACGTCTCCGCAGGGAAGTGATCCGTGCGCTCCAGACCTCGTCGAAACAAAAAGCTTTGTGGAGCGCTGAGAGAGAGAGGAGGAGGAGGAGAGGGGAAGGAGGGGGAGAAGGAGGGAAGGGGAGGGGGGACAGCTCTCTCGTTTCATCGCGAGGTCCCGGGAGGCCAGCACGGAGCATAGCTTCAATCAAACCGTGACGTCTCCTCCGGGAGCTGCGCAGCGCCTGGAAAACCGATCTCTCCTCGGCTCTCTGCCGTGCCTCCGCTTTTGTTCACACGCACCTCGCCTCAGCGAGCGAGCGCAGCGCCGGCAGCGACGAGACTGTTGTTTTATACATCCAGAAGCGAGTGAGAGGAGGAGAAAAAAACAAGCGCGACAACAATATGACAGACCTCGTGCCTCCCGACTGGATATTAAACAGAACACGGGCACTTCTTTTGACTGTTTTATTGCACATTTACATGCTTGTTGTCCAACACACCAGAACAGGTTTGATGTGCAAAAAGTGGTCCCGTGATTGTAGGCTATTGACGTGCCCGCTATCTGTGCGTAATATTCCCTGCGTGGTCGTTATTGATTCCGGATAAGAAAAGCGGACAAACAGCAGGTTAATAGGTTTAAAATGGAGGTGGTGGGGCTGTCCCTATACAGAAGCAGCAGACCCCCCCAGTCAGTCAGCCACCCAACGGAGCAACCACGCTGACACATCCACTGTCACACATCACTCAGCATGACAATGTGGCCCAGCAGGCACGAGGCTAGTGAAATCAGGTGCACCTTCCCCCAAAACAGGGCCACAAATTGCTGTTTTATGGTGTTCTGATGTTTACAAAAACACATTCATACATCGATTGTGTGATATGGAGAGACAGTTGACTAGTAGGCTAAAGTAATTTCTCCATTTTTCTAATAAGAAGTAATTTCTTATAAAATAAATGTGAGGCAAATGAACACTCTATTCTCTGTGTTGGACCAGCCTTGACTCCCACTTTAATAGCTAATGAGGCTGAGCAATAAAACAAGAAAGAAGTGTGAAGTCCTCTTGCATGAAAATGGAGAGAGAGAGAGAGGAAAAAATATCAGTATGTCAATCTATGGTAAGCAGCCCTCCCCCTCTGTGTTTCAACACCTGGAAAACAGATCAGCCCCACACTGACATCACAGCACACAGTGGAAAAATGATGCGCAAAACAGTCCGACGGGGTTCAACTATAAATAAACTCGGCCCACACAAAATGTGAAGTATTTGTTTTACTCTTCCACAACACACACCGCTTGGGAGAACAGGTTCTATTAGCGAAAGATCAGACAGAGCAGTTTAAAAAAAAAGCATGTTTACTTTGCTATAAAGTTTGGGGGTTATTGAGAAGGAAGGAGAGAAACACCCAAGAAGAAATCAAGGTTACCAATATGGGATAGCCTCGTACATCTGGTACTTCTGGATGAAAACTCACTACTGAGGCATAATATGAAACTATAAGTCTGACTTAACCTAAAGTCATGCCTTTTACTTTGGAAAATTGACCCACTTCAGTAAAAGTCCCTATATGTCCACAAAAAACAAACTAAATGCAATGGAACAAATGCTTCATCACTGGAAAATCTGGTAAATAATTAGCCACATGGTTTTATGGATCACTGTGCGTAATCCTTAAATTAGGAACAGTGATCCGTATCTCCAGATCTCCCCGTGTTTTGTTTGATTTTAATCTGGAAAAACTACAAAATCAAAACTAATGGTAAGTAGATGCATGACATGGATCGTTTACCTCACCGTATATGGTGATAGAGGTGACATTTAAATACAATCAAGCTTTTATTCTGCATCAAATCCCCCTTGAAGTAGCCTCCACCCCCCACCAGTTAATCCCCCTGCTCCGCTCCCTCGAAAGGTCCCAACACGAGGTCCTGCACTCCCAACCTGCTCGAGCCTGAGCCGCGTGCGTTATTATGAGCGATTCTCTATACTGTATACCCTGCGCTGGATTGGCTGCCGGGGCTGAAGTGGTCTTTTAGTAGCTGCTTCCCTCACTAAGCTCGTCAATGAGCTGGAGCCAGCCAATATGAGGCTCATCGATCCTCCTAAGAGAGCGTCCCCTAATTAGTGCCAGTGTGGCTCCAGGACAGGCAGCAGGCGCGGCGGCACGGGGGAGGAAAAACTCCCGCGATATGAGCCGTGCTCCTGCGATGGAGAGCGTGTTTTTATGAAGGAAAAAGTCTCCGGTTGAATGCTGCGTTGTTGATCGTGAAGTGCCCGCTACACGCAGCCCGCAGAGGAGCTTTAAAGAACCGTTAGGATTCCGTTTGGATCGCATCCAACACGCCTTGCAGCACTTATTTCAATTAAACAGCAACTTTATAAGATGTGGTTCATACTGATCGCTGCCGCCCACAAGCTGGTGCAGGAGCAGAGAGATGACTGGAGAAGAAGTAAAAATATATTTTAAAGTTGATAATGGTAAAGCAGAAAAACACGGATTGCTAAGTAGTAGGGTATTAAATCTGAAAAGCTCACAAAGCAATGAAGAAATTATAGTGGCAGTTATAAATGGCACTTTTAAAGTATTCGAGTATTATTAAAGAGTTTACGGTGACACTTTCTCCCTACAAGAGCGTGTGGCTGCAGGGGGAGGGGGTCCGAGCTGGCGCTACACGGATCTCCCGTGCGCAAAGGATATTCCCCCGCAATGCAAACTAGTCAGTCACAAACCAGCCTCTGCGTGCAAGAGTGGAAGACAACATACTGCAGCGCAAAGTCAGATCGGAGAACACCTGCAAGACACGAAGTGTGTGCTTGTGTGTGCGGTGGCAGGATGCCAAAGCGGTTTCCATCAACTAGACAGGAAGGTGAGCGGTGCAGTCCCGTCTATCCCCCACACACACCTTCCCCCAACACTACCTCTGGGACTGATGAGACGACTGATCAACGTCCACTCTGTCCAAACAAAGCCCCCCCTCGCCCCAACACACACACACACACACACACACACACACACACACACACACACACACCCCACACTCGGCTGCCACACCAACACACACACCACGGGGATGCCCTCCAACTGAACTGAACCGTGTATAAACGGAGCAGCACCGCTCGCTTCCCGTTGGCAGGGCGAGGCTTGGATTCCGTAACCTTGTTTAGCGCAGAAGCTCCGTGTGCGCGCACGCACACGCGTACATACACACTCCCACCCTCGCCCCACAGGCTCCGTCTCGCTCTCTCTCACACACTCTCTCTCACACACACACACACACACACACACACACACAGAGTCACTAAACAGAGTGCGAAAAGCCCTGAATATTCACCATCAAGGACGGCGCCACTTTCAACTCCACTAATCTCTGGGACGTCCTTCTCACCTCCCTCCGGTTGACAGGACAGTTGTAAAAAAAAAAGGGAAAAAAAGGCCAAGCTCACGGTCGGATCATTATATGTGTGTGTGTGTGTGTGTGTGTGTGTGCGCGTGTGTTATTTATCAACCACATGCCACTGCCCCGCCGAAACGCACAAAGACCACCCTATGCGCTATTCTTAGAAGTGGCCGATCCTCTCCCAGTCTCTGCGCACAACACGGACTCTCGCGTTTGCATTCAACCGCACAAGAAGACTGTCTTTGATTGAAAAACACATCAACATGAAAACACGGAATCCTTTAAAAGCATGTGAGATAGCCTATTTAAAAAAAAACCCCACTGCGTGTGCGTTATGTGTTCTCGTGCAGGAGACTTCACATCGCCAAAAACAAATGCAAAAGAAAATACATTTCGGTGTGTCATTGATTGTCTCACCTTGTTAATTGGTGCTACTTCCAGCCGTCGTCCGTGCGCCCCAACTCACGCCTTTTTCCTGTTTTTCCCAAGTTAACAAGGAGGACTGCGATCCGTTCGTACGTAGACGACCCGGTTACGGTCCTGTCTGCTGGAGACACTCAATCCCGACCACAGAGGAAAAACAACTAAAAGTGTCTAACAGGTTATCCACTTGTCACGAAACAAAACAAGTCTTACATATAAAGCTCTTGGTGATTATTCTATTGTCTACAGGCAACTCTCATCCATTACCCTATATTTCAAACGGACTTTTTTTGCTGCTGCAAATGTCACTTGGGTCGCAATAAAGCAACAAAAAATATCCTGCGCGGAGGAAAAAACAGGACGTAGAGAAATCCACAAAAAAGAAAATCCGTTAAGGTCCTTTTAAGTCGGAGAGCCGATGCGCCGTGCGGCCCGGGCCCCCAATAGGATACAGGTGGCGAGGTCGGCGGACTCGCGGAGAAATTAATTCAGCTCGGCCGTACCTCGCAGCAGCGCCATGTTGGGTTTCAGCGGAGCACGCCGTCCTCGGAAAAAGCCCCTTTCTCCCGCTCTCCGTCACTCCATGTCCTCGCTGATACCGGAATCCGCGTCTCGCAAGGTTTACTGAAGGTTATTCCGTGAAGCTTTTCCGTCCCGCGTTTTGTTCGCGGAGCGTGGAGGAACACCCCGTTTCGCACCGAGGACGCACGGAGCTGTACGGGGAGTGCCGCACAGAATGGATGAACGCTGCCGAGACCGAGCGACTCGCTCCACTCCCACTCGCGCAGACTCTACCCAGAAGGCCAGTCGGGAGACCGCAATTACCATAAGCCTCCAGCGCACGGCACTGGCTGCGCGCGCACGCACACACAGAGACACACAGAAAAACACACGCACACACAGGCTCCGCTGAAACTCCAAAACAGGAATAGGCGAGGTTTTAACAGCAGAAATACGGCAGAAAATTAACTGCAAGTGAGAATACATTATATGGAATATATTATAATAAGGTAAATGAATAAAAAAATAATTTAAATAGTTTGTCAAAATAAGAAAAAAACTGATTTTTTGACTGAAGAAAAGGTGCACCAATATAAAGGTTATGTTAACAGAGAGACATATGAGATTTAAAGTTTGCAAGAAATTGAGTTGTTTAGGTGATAGAGGATGACTGGAATTTACATTCGACCCAATTGGGTCTTATTAACAGCCTGTTCTCCCATAGTGTTGTTTTTGTGCCTTAGCTGCCCAGATTCATCCAAATGTTTAGTATGGTTCACATTTTGTAAAAAAAAAAATAAAAAGATAGATGTCCCTTTATGTTTTTTTTCCAAACCAACAGATAAGGTGAATCTGTGAAGCACAGGGCAATAGCGAGGGGGAGAGAGAGATCGAGGGGGAGAGAAGGAGAGGCAGCTCAAGGCTGGGGCACATCTGTTAAGGCTCCCATGTCAAGTGAAGGAGGAGGAGGGAGGCTATGAATATCAAGCCTGAGGTGTGTGTGCATCATGTGCCTGCATGTGTGTGTGTCTGTGTGTCTGTGTGTGTAGGAGAGACGAGAGAAAAGCCAGCAGACAGACAGACAGAAGCAGAGTAGGAGTAGGAAAAGGATAGGGGGACTTGGAAATGGAAGGTCTGGCTGCGTTCGCCACAGCTGTTGAAAGTAGGAGTTAAACCAGACGGTCATACACAAACAAACACAAAGCTCACAAAGCACTCACATATGCGCGCATTAAAAAAGCAAAGCTCATCTTGAAGGGCAAATTATTCGAAAGTTTGGAGAGAGGTACAAAAGAAGTGAGCGGAGAGAAGAAAAAGAAGAAAGGGCAGAAGGGAGGGATGTATTCATGCATGGCACACTGGACCAAACTGCATCATGCATCTGAGTTTCTGTGACAAACAAATCATCAAGCCTTTTCTTCAAACTTAAATAAAATCAGGGTGAATTTCTGGGCATGTTTGCTCTAATCAGCTCCACCCTCTATCTCTCATTACTGGGAGTTGCCCACTGTGACCACAGCAGCTAAACCACGAGGAAACCGAGGCTACATCCACACGAAGGCGGCTACATCTGAGAACACGGTTTAGATGCGACAAGGATGCAACTCCACACCAGGGTTCAGGTAGATTTCATCCACATGAGAATGACTAATCAACAGGAATTGGCTTAAATCTCATGTATTCTCTTGAAGTGGAAGTCAAGCCATGTGGGAGAGTCACAGCCTGGCTCTGTTGAGTTTCAGCTGGTTAAAGCTCTGTTCAGTTCTCCCCCTGCTCTTTATTATCACACAAACTGTGTATATAAACACATTTATATGTTTGTATTATATATGTATAATATATAATATGTATTATATTTATTTATATTTATATACATATTTAGCTTATTCATATATAATTCTTACAGATGCTACTTGTTACATTCTGGTTACAGATCAGATGAACTTTAGTCTGAAAAATTGACAAAAATCGGCCCTGTGTTCCCCAGTCAAACATGTAACAGTGTTAACTTCTGTGTTACTGGACCATGACATCAATCTAATCAGTATTTTATTCATGATTGCAAAGGCATTTTAAAAAATTATCATGAGTGCATGGTGTTGACAAGAGCTGGGCTGTGTTATTGGCTGGTTTGACATTTTAAATTAGTGATGGTGTACTGGGATGGGAATCAAGAACAGGTTCCAGTTAAGAACTCTTTTCAAACCGTCCAATCTATCTGAATAGCATGCTGCATGTTTCAGAACAATGATGTGAACTCATACATCTACTCTGCTAGAAACTTGCATCAATAAGGAAGACATGGCAGACAGGAGGAAACTGTTCAAAGTGTGGTTTGTGCTTGTCACATCGGATCATTTAAAGCTATGCATTTGAAACTCTATGCATGAGTGCCACGACTTCCTTGGTTTGGTTCCTCGGTTAGATAAAATTAATCAATAAATCAGAGATAATAGAACAGTTGTATTGACAGTGAAAACCTATGTAGCCCTACTTTTTTCCCACACAGAAAATTGATCAGGAATCCATAAGGGAATCGATAAAGAATCTGAGAAATGAGCAGAATCGATAATGGCATTGATGCTGGTACAATTTTACCAATTCCCATCCCGTATTGTGTAAAAAGCAAATAACAAGTTGTTTTCTTAATTTTACTACCACACAGCCTTGGACCAGCCTCAGGTCATTGCTCTCCAAAAGCTCCCCGTTTACAATAAAACACAAGGCCAGCAATTTCTTATTTATCCAGACGCTTTCAAACAGCAACAGTTAAAAGACAGCTTAAGGAGGATTGAGGGCCAAAATGAAGAAATAAAGACGCATTTTAAGATATCTCTGGCTAGAGTGGCATAGTGAAGTACCTTTTCTGGATCTGACAGTAAGGTAGGCACAATTTTGTATTCACTTATTGTGATATATTGTTTCGATTATTTTCACGCCATGCCTTATTAATATGTATAAACATTAAAGAGTTGACAGTATAGTTGGGCCTCTGGGCGATGGCTGTCAGTCATAGATGATTTAAAAGCCATGGTGAAAATAGTGTTTTTAGCAGTTTTTGTGCCCATATGAATTGATCAGTTTGGATGTCTTGCACAGACCCACTCCAGAGTCTCTGCAGCAGAGAGAAGAGACAGATAGGCCTATACAGACATTCAGCAAGAAAGCAAAGGGAGCAAGATGCATTATGAATGAATGAACAGTTTATCAGTTAGAATTATTGTACCTTTATAGAAGAAGCCCATGGGACAATCCCCCCAATCTGCCACCAATAATTATATGATTGTCTTTGGTGATCTTGCACTGTGGGCATCATCATTGGTCAATTTGTCAGAGATCGCCCAACCCTATAGGTGACAGTATGGTGGCTCGGTGGTTCAGAACATACAGCATAAAGATTCAGAAGCATTTTGGTCCGACAAGCTCAAACCAACTCAGCAAGCTCAGACTCCAAATATGCAGTCTTTGGAAGCTGACCACAAGATGAGAAGTAAACAACGGGCACGAACAGAGAGAAGGCAAACCGTTTTCATTTTTTATGTGGTCACACAGTGGCAGCTGGCACGAGAAGAGCTGCAATCATTCGACCAGCATACCGGCGCTCTCTGCAGTCAAAACAGTGCCGCGTTTGGTTCTGCTAACATGTCCTTTTGTCTATAGAAATATGCCAACACGAATTTCCCCAGGAAGGATACCACCATCTTTAGCCTTGGCAGCGTGGAGAGTCATGCTCTACACATTTATCCACACTGCGCCATATGTCCCAACCACTTCCCCTGCCCAGATTTTTGCAGGTAGGATCCAACCTGGCAACCCTGCTACACACTACCAACTGTTTGTATTGTTAGTGTAAATATTGGATTTGATGTGCCTTTTTCAGAAGTGTCAGCAGGGAGGTTTTCAGATGCAACCTGATTATCTCCAAACTGTCTGAGAAGTCTTTGTAAGCCACCGACAAGTGAGTCAGGGAGATTATTTTTAAATGCTGAAAACTCCTATATTACTCAGTTAAAAACGGCCTCTTGCTGACGTCACACAGAACTAATAATCACTTTGAAAGGTCAGATGGATGTCTGGAAAGACAGGCAGAAATACAGCACAAGGCACCAGGTCTTCCTCTGCCTCTGCTTCTGACTCAGAGGCAAACGGCTCTCCATCACTCTCTGGAAACTGGATTAGGATGAATATTGCTCCGAGGAACCGCAGGGCAAACCGAGTTTCTGACGTTCAAACACAAAAACACACAGTTGTAGGCACTGAAAAAAACCACCTTCGCCAAGAGTCTGAGGGAAACGCACAAAAACAGGCCTGTAGAGCGGGCGCAGGGCCTTTTTTTATGGCTTCACTTTTACGACTGTGTGTGAACTTTGTGGTTAGAAACGCCAGCACAGAGAACAGCATGTGCCTTTGAAAACACTCATGTTGGATAATGGTGACGAAAAACGTGCTTAAAATCTGTGATCCCGTCCTCTAACTGGCATTGTATGTCATGCATAGGTGTGTGTGTGTGTGTGTGTGTTGAATAAACCAAAACAGTGTGAACACACACACACACATGCGTGCACCCTGGTGTAGAGGGAGCCACACTCTGGGAGGTCACAGTGATCCAACCATCTGCTGTTGCAATCAGACACTGAAGCGGTGGCCCAACAACTAACACACACACACACACACACACACACACACACACACACACACACAGAGTATTCTTGCAAGTTCACACAAACATACACACCTTCAGCACACATTAACCAAATATACACATGCTGGCCTCAAAACAGACACATTTTGAAAAGAGAAAGGCCGACTGCCAACATGCAAGTGAGCACTGCGTTGCCTTCATACACACACACACACACACACACACACAGTCGGCAGGCTCAGATTGCAGGAAGCTCTTTGCACGCAGCTCAGTCCACAGCAGCCGGTACTAATCAGCACAATCCACCTGCAGATCGTTATGGATCGCTTACTGCAACTTACACAGTCACACACACACACAAACACACGCGTGCACGCAAACTCTCACTAGCACGCACGCACAGACCCGTACACACGTACAACCAACGGATCTATATTTGAGCAGACACTTTTAAAAAAACACTCATGGTGCTGATTATGCATTGTTCATGGCAGTCTGAAAATCAACCACAGTTCCAATAAAATGTTTATGGGAACTCATTGTGTATTTATGATAGTCAACGGTGGCTTTATAGTGAACGGATCAATTGTTTCAAATCTATTTCATAATCTAAAATTCATCTCCAAAGCTTTGGGGTTCATGCAAGGACTATGCACTGACTCAAATATCAACAGCACAGCTCCATTTTCCCCCTCCTGTGTCACACAAACGAGAAATTAGACGTGCACGCGCGTTGGGGGTGCACGCACATTCATGCACTCACCCCCCCACCGGTGTTGTAGGGCTAACCGGTTCCCCACAGGCGCGCCACGCTGCGTTAGCGCGGCCTCACCGGGGATAATTACAGCCTGGCGCGGCAGGGCGAGCGTGGCTCAGAGCCAAACAGAGAGAGAGAGAGAGAGAGAGAGAGAGAGAGAGAGAGAGAGAGAGAGAGAGAGAGAGAGAGAGAGAGAGAGAGAGAGAGAGAGAGAGAGAGAGAGATTATTGGAGCAGTGAGATACATGGACCTATAGATTAAACCCTAATCAATAGGCTGCTAAATTCATCGATGCAATCAATCAGTTGGCTCCGTGACATAAAATAACCACCGCGATCAATCACACTTCTTATGCCGACCTTGGGGATCATAAAGCGGCAACCCCGACTCTCCAAAGCGCGCGGACAAAAACACTGAACACTCGCGTCTTTTTTTATTTTTTTTTTATAGAGAAAGAGAGAGAGAGAATAAAGATTAAAACCTTCAAACGAACCTTATCTGAGAGGAAGGAGAAGCGGTGGCGGCTCTCAGCGCAGCACAAGAAAGATCTCCCCCCCACCCCTCCTTCCTCTCCTCCCCTCCCCTCCCCTCCCTCCCTCTCCCTCTCTCTCGTCTGTCGGCCTCTGTCGAGTTCCGCTCATAACCTCGCCACCCACCCTCCCAGTTCCCCGCCTCTCCCTGCTTTCCGCTGCTGGCGGGGAGCGCACACACACATTTACACACAGAGCGCGGAGGGAGACGCACACCCACCTCTTTATAGCTCTCTCGCTCTGACACGCACCCACAAGCATGCACAGCCTTGCTCACACACACACACACACACACACACACACACACACACACACACAGCGTCAATAAAAAGCCCAGCGCTGTGAGAGGCCGCCGGCACTCAACTCCCCCCTCCTGCCACTGCGATTAGCGGAGGCTGGCTGGCTGGGGAGAGGCGCCCCTCTGTTATCTGGGGCGGTGGCAGCCTGTGTGTGTGTTGAGAGAGAGAAAGAGAGCGAGAGGGAGAGAGGGAGCGAAGAGGGAGAGATTAATTTAACTCTTTCGGGGCCGGATCGCAGCGCTTGAAGCTCCGATCGCTCCTGCACTCCGCTCAGGCAGCAGCAGCAGCAGCAGCAGCAGCAAAGCTGTTATTAGATAGGACGCGGGAGGAAAAACGGACATTAAGCACACGATTTCTGAAGCAATGTAATGTTAATTTAATTTAAAAAATGAAAATAGTTGTTAATTGCAGCCCTCATTTAGACAGGAGATAAAATATGCATAAAATATAATTGGACAGTTGGATTTATAAATAGAACTTGGGTGGGGGGTTTCCTAGCTAGTCAGAAAATTGCACAGCTGAGTTTGGTTGGTGACTAGTTGAGACATTTTAGGTGGGTGGGGGTTCTGCAGGGGGATTTTGGACTCATGATGAGTTTAATATTTCTAAAACCTTGGGGACATGGCTGTATCGGAATAAAAAGGCAAAAATATGTACAGGAGGCAATATTTAGTAAAAGGGACCAGAGTTACATTTTTGATCCAAACATTTACACTCTATTGGTCTCGTACAACATGTACAATGGTGTGCCTTGAAAACCTGTGTGGTGTTTGCAGTCAGTGCATCATTGAGGAGCTTTTAACAGTTCAGCTCTGAGAAATAAAGAAGACAGATCACAGATTCAAGGACAGTGTAAAGAGGAGAATGAGAAGTCCTGTAATGTGATATCTTATTACCTGATTTTTTTTTTTTCATTTAAGGCCATTGTGCAATAAGAGAAACTACCAACTAACTACAGAAAAGGTGAGACTTGTTTGCACACTGGTTGAAAGTTACACAGATATGGAATTTATTGTACAGTTATTGCATTTTGTTGTGTTTGTATTTACCTGCTCACTGGCTGGCAGCTGTTCGGGGGGACCCTGGGCAGAAATTTGTTGCAGTGTCCCTCTACAATTACCAAAAACTGAGTGACTTGGGGTCAAATTGTAGCTTTTGGGGGAAGGACATTAGTCTTTTGCAAAATAGTAAGCAGCTAATCTGAAATCGGTTCAAAAATGTATGGTTTTTAAAAGGCTGCATTACTGATTAGATAGTTTTTTTCTTATTAACAACCCCAATTGTGTTGTTGTTTTTGTTTACAAATCAATGAGCCACACTGTTGCACAAGCTGACATGTTTCTTTATTACAATGAACATGACCACTGCAGTTTATTTTTAAGTCGAACCCACAGACACCACCCTGTTGCCATAAATACTCCAATAAGGGCACCAAATGTGCATTAACTGAAAATAGTCCCCGAAAACGAGTGAACTACTTACTCCTGTTTGAGTTGCGTTTGCTAAATATACAGTGGCTCTGTTATTTTTAGAAAATACCTGAGCCTTTAAAAATAATAAAAAATAAGACTATAACCTACATTGGCTATATTTGGGAGCTGTTACTAAACATTACAGTAGCAACAAATGTACCACAGACAGAGAAGGACTGATCCTGATATTGTTGGTTTTGAAGTATAGAATAACATCAGATTTTTTAGGCTGCTGCAAACACAACAACTTCCGAGTCAATTATTTGTACTTTTAAGCCATCATTCATGCAGGCTGTAATCTCCCTGTTAACCTTCCCCGGCCTCATATTTACTGTAAGCGGCAGGAGCAGAGTTTAGGAGCGGTTATAGCCTCCACCACATCCCCGCCTGACTGTAAATACTGCCGGGGCTCTAATAAACAGCAGACAGGGCTCCCGATGGAGGCAGCGCGGAGGAGCGAAAAACACCCATCGGGCCTGCCTCGCTATCGCTCCGAGGTGACAGAGCTCCGGCTTGTTTTTCAGCGTCTGGGCTGCTGCTACTGTCGCCTGTCTCCCTCCCTCCTCTGTCTCTCTATCTCTCCCCCTTCCTCTCTCTGTGCGTCACAGCTAGGTCATGGCCGGACTCCAACAATGGCTCCGGTTTCTCGAGCCACATGCACGTGCGCAAACACACACTCACTCACACGCACGCATGCACACACAGGCTGCAGGAGCACACAAACACGGATCTGACAAATGATAGGGTGGCGAGGCGAGGCGAGCTAATAGTAGGCAGTGCGCCTGCCGACATGCCCGTGGGCCGCGGGTGTTAAATTGTATCCAATTACGGCGCATGCGACGATATCAGGGGGGGAATAATAATTCTTCTTGCGTGACAGGGAGATTCGCTTATTTCCCGGGCTCTTTATATGAAGGGGGTGCGGGGCTCGGAGCCTCTGCGGGAGAGTCGGGTAGGTGCGTTGGAAGAAAAGTCTTGTTTTCTGGAGGACATGGCGCGCATATTTCATTAATCAAAATCCAGTTAACCAGATTTGGAGACATGACAGGGGCCAGCAGGGTCTAACCAATAATTAATATCCATTATTTAGGCAGCCCAGGTCTTAAAGACGTCTTAACGCACGCAGGAACACACACATACACACATTGACACAAGCACGCAATTTGCACACACGAACACACAGATACTTCACAGGAGGCAGGGAAATGGCACGAGGGAATGAGGGATTGCATCAAATGTGAAAATGAAATAAACACGCCCAGTCTCAGCTTTGTTATGAAATGTCTCTCCTGCTCATTTATTTGATGGAGTGCATAGTCAAGTAAAACCAGCAACAGTGCCAAAAGAGGGGTAGGGGCACAGTGAAAGTGTGTGTGTGTGTGTGTGTGTGTGTGTGTGTGTGTGATACAGTGGTGTGGGGCTCTGTGAACTGCAAACTGAAGTTGCACTCTGGTGTCGTTGACGCCCAGCAGAAAAGTTCAACAACTCAAGGGTAAAAAGGGTCAAGTGTCGGTTCATTAGTTCAACTTGTCAGAGAGGCGGCTGACAGCCGGCAGCTCGCACAGACAGTGATGAAACCACCTCTATGTGTGGAAAAACCAAATGGGCTGAGGTTGAATATAAAGTGACTCTATTATCCTGCCAATCACACCTCAGCTTTGTCCCCCTCAGCACCGCTGACAAGGGCCACGAGGTGATGAACCATCAAAGGCTGTTGCTGTGCCATGTGTGTGTCCTTGTTTTCAGCCTGTTTTGACAGGCACCTCAGTGAGTGTGTGTGTGTGTGTGTGTGTGTGTGTTTGTGTGTTTTGTGTTGACTGACTAATAACATGATTTCTAACTGTTTCATAAGGCTGTATGTATAGAGTGTTGCAGGGATGAATCCTAACACCCGGAAATTAGTTAGCATTTGGGCGCTTCCGGTTCCCATCTACTGAAGTTAATGTTTTTTTTTTAAATATTCGTTTGTTTAGCTGCCTGAAATGAGGTATGTGGTTAACACAAGCTTAAATGACCTTCATGTTTAGTTCAACTACATCAAAACATGATTAAATATTCTACTTGAGAATTTTTAAGCTTTCAAGTGTCTTAAATGAGGCTGTTTCTGACAAGTGCCTAAATGAGACCAGAGTTTATGGGGGCATTAAACATTGTCAGCTTAGTCACATTGTTAAAGTCATGTGACCGTGGTGTAGTTTGTTCATTCCCCAACACTAGTTTTTGACTTCAGGTGATTGTATTTATGCTTTAAAGAGTTATAAAGCCTGGGCCACATTTTCGCGAAAGCTCTTTGTTTAGCTCCAGGTTAGTGTTGGATACAGCATAGGAATGCTCCCCTGTTTTCCGTGTCATGCCACTGTTCTCAGCAAAAATAGACATTGAAAATATATTTTGATAGTCATACTGACATCATGCCAGCAACAGAACCGACAGTTTCAGTGTTTCTATCTGTATATGTCACAGGCATAAAAAAATGTTTAACTCAATATTTTTTTAAATATTATGGTTCTTTTTGTGGCCGGAATCCCTTCATTTGTTAACACAAAGATTTTGATTTGATATATCTGCAGGACTGTGTTGTGGAAAATGCAGTAAATTTAAATGGCTCTAGAAATTGGTAGAATACCGGCTTTTAACTGTGCAAAGGTTATGGTAGAAACAAAATGTTGCATTCTATTATTTATGGCCATTATTAAAGGCAAACTCAATGCAGGCAACGCCACAGCAGCACAGCAGCAGAAACTCTGTCTGTGTGGACACAGCTCCGGTGAGAGCTGCAGCAGCTCATTTGCTGCAGTGTTCATTTGTGAAGAATACCTTGCTAAACAAAACATGCAAGTATCATAAACTTTTGTTAACCACAGAACCTATTTTCTGCAATAATCCTTCCAAAAAAATCAGATTAGATTTTTGTCAAGAGAACCAGTGCGATGCAAACTTCTGGGTTTACCTAAAAAAATATGCCATCCCTACAACACTCTATTGAATATGTCACACGAGAGCAGCAGGTTTGGACCACATTCCAGTCCAAGGCACGTACAAAAATAGAGTGTACACTTAAATATATACAGTACATTGATAAATACAATATAACAAACAACTGAAGCATTTAATAAAAATACGAAAACAGACTTTCAAAGTAATACTTTTGTGAAAAGTTGCACCGATTCCATATGCAAATAGAAAAACAAAACAAATACTGCTGGAGAAAGGAGACTCCTTTGAGACTTATTTTCCCTACCAAGTCATCTTCACTGTTTTTTAAGCCCCCTCCTGTATTTCCACTGTACTCCACCTCCCCCCTATCGGGAAGAAAATTGTTCAGAACCGGGATCAATCTCGGCGTAGATGCTTTCACGGCTGACACAGGGTGCTTTTTAAAAGGCCTGCTTTTCACCTCATCCCCTGCAGAGAAGTGAAAAGGTAATTGCTGCGAATACTAAACTAACACCTTGTTATGATTGCCTTTCAACCGTTCTTTGTGGTTTCTTCTTTCCCCTTTCATTTTTGTGGCATGCCAAAATGCTGCAGAAGGCAGGAGTCGCGAAAGGCAGTGCAGAGAGGGGAAATTGTTTTAAGACCTTTGGGATGCAGCAGATGCCTTTAACATTAGGACGATCTTTAGAGTCGCTTCTTTCTAGCTCCTCTCTCTCGGTAGTATTGCAGAGTGCTGCAGCTCTGCTCAGTATGTGTGTGTGTGTGTCTTTAGGATATTAAATAGTAAAGGATGGGGATTAATAATGGAACCTGACAGCTCATCTCCGCCTTCTATCTGCCTGACTGTCCCCCCAATCTTCCCTTCCATTCCCTCCCTACCTCTTGTTCCTGCCTCTCAGTTTCTAATCCGCTGCGTCTCTCTGGCTGTGACCCTCCTTCGTGCTCCTTTTCTCTCCCTCTCTCTCCCTCTCTCTCTCTCTCTCAGGGCCCTCGGTCTTTCAGGGTCATGTCAGGAGAGTAGAAGAGCACGTTGGTGTCATCGTCGTCGTCATCGCTGAGGTCGACCAGGTCAGCCTGTGTGTAGCGCACCGCCCCGGGGTGGTACTCTCCGATCCGAGTCCTGTCACACAGCCGTGACTGCAGAGCCAGCTGAAAAACACACACATACACACACAGTTTTAAATGAGCACACAGTGTTTGTAAAGGAGTAAAGAGTATTTTCACACTAAAGCGGCTAAATTTGAAGATGCATCTATTTTTCTGGCCATTCATTCACACTAAGCTGCTGTGGTACACACTCAAAATGAGTCTCCTGGGTGGGTTAATGAGAAAAACACTCACTGTGTCACACATATGGACCTAAACACTAGAGGCAAGACATTCGGGCTGCCGATTTAGAACTTTACCTCCAAATAACAAACATTGGCTCCTATTTAAGAGGCGAAATCACAGTGCCAACCTGGAGAAACTGAGAAATGTTCAAGCCTATGCTAATATCCTCTGACAGGCGGGAGCGACAATGCTTGTTTTGATTCCCTTTGGAAACTGAAGCACAGTTGTTTTCATTTTCTCCTCTACACAACTACATAACGTTATCATACTTCAAACAAAATAGAGAAAAAACGTATTGTCACGGTCAATGGCACTCAATACGATATAACTTTATGGAACTCTCAGGACTTCAATAAGAATAACTTGAACATGAACTACTTTGTCGTTCACCAGAGCTTCTGTAAGTATGTCATTTACATGCTTAATGCTAAAAATGCTTGTAAGCCTCGGGCTCATGACAAGCTGGAGAGAGCCAGCTACTTTCAGCCAGTTAAGGGGCCAGTATGCTCTGCCACAACGGCTTGCCGGATGGCCAAATAGCTACAGAGACCTCCTCAGCCCCACATATTTCAGACGTTGGATTAGGGGGGTTCTGTGTGAGACCATTTCTCCAAAAAGGCATTCAAATCAGAGTCACGACGTAACTGACCAACTGAGTGGAGGTGAGAAAGGAGCCAACTTTAACTTCACTTCAACTTTGAATTCTCTTTTTTATTCTTTATACAACTATTTTTTGAGGCAAACAACCTAGCACAACACTAAAAGGGTGATACGAACATTAACTTTTGCCTTCTCACATGGACAAACTCTTTTTATGAAATAGCTCTTTTCTAGCATATAATGTATAGCCTCTTTCACACATACACTGCAACCCTGAACTTGTCTAGACATTATCAGGAGAATCTATATACAAGAATGAAAATGTCTGAATCAGTTTACCCTGCCAGCTCCCCAGTACAAAGTCAGGGTAATGTCGGATTGAGCCATTGTGTGAATAGAGCAGGCCATTGTCCTGTGAATACACAGTGAATCAGAGAGCCTGTTGATGACGATTCTGCGTTTGCTGCAAAACCAGAAAAAAAAAAACACCAGACAGTGAAGAGGATTTTACACAAAAAAAAATCCATGAAAAATGTAGGAGAGGGTTAAATCAAGAGCAACTGGACTTGGTAGCAGACAATTGAATATGTTTTAATTCTTAAATTCATGAGAGATTATGAGATTCCGGAACTTCTACCAGAAACTTTGAAGCTGAAATAGTCAAACAAATTCAAGGACGGGCAAGAGACTCAAGCCCTTTTCATACTGCAAAAAGTACCACAAAAGTGCCAAATGAGCTCAGCCGTCATTTCACCTCAGGCATAATATTGGCATCCATTCACATTGCAATCCGGCATTGCAGAACGTAGTGGGACGTCGACAGTACGTGTACAATAAGTGACAGCAGCGGCAAATGCATTCATAACAATGATGGCTAAAGAACTGTCCGTCGTGCTGTTTCTCGCTGTAGAGATTCTACAGACTCAAGCTGCATTTTGCCGACGATGATTCGATTACTGTCGGACTCAAGTGAGAAGCGTTTCTGATGTTACGGTCCACTTCTTTTCTTCTAACTGGGTTGTTGGTTGCACAAATAACATATTTTCACATATTTTTTGTCTTCACATTGATCCGTCTTAACCAATCTTGCCAAGAGCCAGAGCCGGGATCACTTGGTACCCCCATTATGCCTCTGGGACGTTCAGACTGAAGGCGAAACCTCTTGGCAGTCCCTCTTGGCCTAGGATTAGGAATCAGGCTACAAATCAAAGGGTCGCCAGTTCGAATCCCAGGACTGACAGGTCAAGGACTGAAGTGCCCTTGAGCAGGGAACCTACAGCTCCCCAGGCTCACAGAAATGTGCTGCCCACTGCTCCTAAGCATGTGTGTTCCTGTTCCTGGTGGTGGCTACTGTCCTTACATGCTCTACCAGGTGCCATCCCTCGCCTGAGCCAAACAGAATATTTCCAGTAAGACAGAACAGGGCTAATCTCGGACAATCTACCGATATGCGCTACATGTGTGAAAAGGAAACTCTCAGAGTTTCAGAAGTTCATATGAGAAAACAGCTTATGTGTGAAAGGGCTGTTAGAGCCATGGGGAGCATACTGACACATTTAGTGTGAAACAATGATCTAAGCCTTGTGAAAGACTGACTTCTGGTTAATTTTTTTAAATGTCAAACT
Organism: Centropristis striata; assembly: GCF_030273125.1. Taxonomy (NCBI): domain Eukaryota; kingdom Metazoa; phylum Chordata; class Actinopteri; order Perciformes; family Serranidae; genus Centropristis; species Centropristis striata. The sequence continues at coordinate 15,285,149 of NC_081526.1, forward strand.
AGTCAAGCATGCAATAAAAGTGTGATCAGCTTGCATTTGTGCTGATTTTGCCAGATGACTTTGGAACTGTTGGCCTGCCTGGTTAACAGGTCACATTTATGACATGCAATCAAAGCACTACTTCATGCTCATTCCAGAAACAGAATAAATATCTCAACAAGTGAACTATTTGAAGGACATTATAGGTGATCCTAGAGAGCAAAGGGGGGCAGAATGTATGAGGTAAAGCTGAAACTGAGTAGAGTAACCAGCCTGTATAATGTAATCCTTAATGCATGAAGGCTTTTGACGCAGTTGTAATGTTTAAATAGGACGACAAAGAAGAGATCTTCACAAAAACTACCCATATAAACAAACACTGTTTTCACACACGAGCAGTCTTTTCAACTGGCTCAGTGTGGACGCACTCTAAGATTGCAGCGGTGCTGAGACGTGTGGGGATTGGGAGCAGCTTTCTCCTGCATGCATACTCGCATACACACAGAAGAAGTGAGAGGTGAGCTCATTGCAGAGCCACAGGCAGTTCAGCTGTATGGGTAGAATGCAGATCAATATCAGGGAAGGAAAAAGAGTGGAAAATGGGGGAGGGGGGGAGGGAGCGAGAGGGAGAGTACACAGGTGGGAGGGAGATGCTACACAAAGGAGAGCGGCAGAAGTATTGTAAGAGAGATAAATGCCAGAGATGCTGTAACAGGGTACAGGGAACAGAAGAGGCATGGGAACAGACACACATACAGTACAGAGAGGTAGAGATAGGAATAGAGAGGGAGGAGGAGAAGAGTCGAAGACTGCGAGGAAGAGTGGATAACAACGACAGAGGACTGAATAAAGCAAGAAATACGATGCTTTCATGCACACATAAAAACCAGGTTACTGACAAATCTGGTTACGCACGTAATTAGACGACATGTTTATGTACTCTGCAGTAACCTGGTTAAAATCCTTGTATATATGCAGCAGGTCAGTAATCAGAGGAGATGGTGCAAGATTTATGTGCCTGAACTCAGACTGCTAAATACATTTTAGCACAGGAACTACAATGGGTGCGAATCTTTGATTTGAAAAAGGGAACTTTTTGAGACTCTTTCTCCTAACTATTCACTCACGTGTAGTCTGCTGAACTGCAGCATGGAACATAACTGGCAATAAAGTGGACCGGTCTTCACAAAGGTCACAATCTGACCGAACTGGAAGACGAAGTGTGTGGTAATAAGAAGCTTTTGAAAATTTTTAGACAGTCCACTGTGATAATTTGAAAATAGTCTTCTGCCTGAAGGATAATAATGAGATGCAAGTTTGTTTTTATTGACCGCCTCTGCTGGCTTCAATATTAATGTTCTTTACAAGTTGGTCAGTGTGTTCTGGAGTCAGATTGCTCTGCTGTTATTAACTTTATATTTCCATCAGTGGAGAAAACTTGCCTGGGAGTTTGGGGTGTTTTGGTAGTGCAAGACGTATCCGTCCTACCAGTATCAATTTCAACGCAGAAGTTTCAGGGTTGTCTGCCCGCTGTTCGTCTCATTTTCTATAACCAGTGTAGAATGAAAGCATGGCAGAATTAGCAAGCATAAATAGCGAACTAACTAGACGCTAAATTTAGTGCAATTTAAAACTTAATGCTTCATCCACACACTCTTGTTACAGCGTAGGAAAGCATGGATGAGTGACAGCTTTGTGGGTTGATAGACGGGGAGCACACAAACACGCATGCACAGTGTGTGTTATTAAACTGTGTTACTTGAATATTTTTTACTGTGCTCCCAAAATTTTGACATTTCTTTTTATCTTAGGAGCACATCTACTCCTCGGTTAAAGTTAGTGTAGAGCCCTGTAATGGTGAGTACGCTGAGGAGGGACCGACAACACCTAATTGGAGCGTCGCAAATATTTTTGAGGGATTTTTGAGAATATTGACACCAACCTTAGATTGGTAAAATTCACTGTTTACCAATTCGGTGGCTGATATGGTGAATTCTTGAGCGGGAATGAAAATAGCCCCTTTCCTATGTGGATTGTGAACCAATTTTAATCCAGTCTGCAAAGGCCTTCAAAAGGATGCTTTATTTCAATAAATAACTTTATTAAAGAATATTTTACATCTTTATTCATTATATTAATTCTAGAGATGAAAAGTGAGTAAAGAACTAAAAGATTTAAAAAAAAAAAAAGCTAAACAAACATCAGTCAATTGCTGACCATTTAAATAAAGATTCAGCCAAAACAAAATAAATGGCGACATGACACCATTTCTAAATAATTCCAAGCATCGTTTTCTGTATTATTTGTTCTGTAAAAACGGTGCATATTAGATGCAGATATGTCCGTGACAGGCAAATACTGGTGGATATCAGCTGAACGATATATTGGTAAGGCTCGACTTTTAATAAACATAAGGCATACGAGTAGTGTGCTAAGGCAGACTTGAAAAAAACTGGACCCAATCCCTTTAAATGCATGTAAATGCACCGCAGGCAAACAGCAGGAGAGACAGCAGAGGGAGAGCGAGCCAGTGAGTGAGGAAGGGGAGGCAGGGTTACGACGGGTGGGGGGGGCGGAGGGGGGTGTCTCGTACGAAAGCGCAGATTTGTTGCGTTGAGGGAGGAATGCTTTGACGCTGTTACACCCCCCCCCCCCCCCCCCCCCCCCCCCCCCCCCCCCACCACCACCACCACCTCCTTCTCTCCCTTACCCCTCCTCTCCCCCGCCAATCTCACACCTGATGTGTGGGGGCTGCTGGGAGTCGCATGCCAAGATGAATAACAACCGGCTGTTAGTCACGATAGAGCACGAACACACACGCCGCCTGTCTCTCTCTCCCTTTCTCCTCTCGCGCGCGCTTGCCGTCTTCTTTCTTACCTTCTCTCTCTGTCTTTCTCTCTCTGACACACACACAAACAGCATTTCTCTGTGATTTACGAACACATTGAGATTCCATTTCACTCCTCTGTCTCTCTCTCCCGACTCACCACAGTGCAACATTGACATTTGGGTTGAAGGTCATACCACACATTCCAGTCTTCCACATTGTGCTCATGACCCGTTATCAGCGTGGTTGGTGACACTGAGTGGGTGACAATATATGTATGTGTGTGTGTGTGTGTGTGTGTGTGTGTGTGTGTGTACGTGTGAACTGAGACCACAGAGACTTTTTCTTTCTTCGTGGTTCAATATCAGCTCTGGCTCATGTCCGCAGATCCTGTCAATGTTTGTAGATTGAGACAAATCTGTGGAGAACTGTATTGATTGTGGTGTTTATTGAAATGCAGCCGATGAGGTTTGCGGTTCAAATGTAAAATCATCATGAACATCAGTTTTGTCTTCATTACATTTCCCTAAAAGCGCCATTTGTGCAAGAGATAAAAATGAAAGTCTTAGTGATTTGTAATTTCACTCTTTAAATAAGGGGATTTTGGTATCAGACCCAACAATTATTTTCCTGTGTTGGTGATTCGTGAACACCTGTGACAGATGGAACCAGTCAATTTGGAAAGTTAAGTAGTCTAATTGCAAATTCTGAAGTGGGGAAGAAGGATAAAAACATGAATAAAAATGTAATTAATTTCTGTACGCTAAGTACATCAGTTCACTTAAACTTCGAAAAAGTATTTGGGTTGCTTAAACTTTTCTTGCATATTGATTATGAAACACAGACGCATTAGAAATATTTCTCAGACATAGTTACAGATTTAGCTGATTTTAAACATTTCAATCCGAAGAAAACACCAGGCGACCAGTCTAGACATAGGACCACACTTGCCGTTTATACAACACAGATTCCCAAAAAGTTGGAATGCTATATAAAAATGTAAATGTAAAAATCAATAAATGTGATTCATATTTACGAAATCGTAAATTGAAGATTCGAAATTGGCAATGCTATTTTATCAAATTAATAAAACTAAGATTATGTCTGTAAATCCCTTACAGTACAGGGTTATTTTGGCAGATAATCGTTTCAAGACCAGTCAGGAACCTCCTGATGATTAGACGATTGTTGGGACTAGCCAACCGGACACAAAAATTGGGCCAATTATGAGCCAGAATTAGTCTATAGATAGTTAGAAAATTGTGAAAATGGCCATTGCAATTTCTAAGAACTTAATTTAAATATTCCATAAAAATAAAAACTAAGAAAACCAGCAATATTTACATCAGTGTATTGTTTGCTTGAAAAAGTTTTATTTATAAAGTTTGCTGCCAGTTAACTTTCAGGAAATATACTACCCTTTTCCAGCTGTTCATCAGTAAGAACTGATTGTTCCTACTGCCAACTCCACTGAAACACTGTCAACACCACATACTTGGTTAGTAGAGCGCCACCAGGAGTTACAGAGTGGTAACTACTCTTCAGAGCGAAGAGAAGATGTAGTCCTTGTTTCTCTGCAGTATTGTCAGAATATGCCTTAAGACCCTGCTGCTGCTCTGCTGACATGTTGTTTACGCTGCAAGGTCAGTGTAGACAAGTGTGAGTGGCCAATCTCTTCCAATATCTTAATTGACCACCTCATTACAGACAGAGCTAATTTATAGAGCCTTTAAGCATGGTCAATATTAGTAGTGTTAATAATTGGAGTCACAGAACAGCTTTAAGTCTTAAATGAGTCCCTGTAAAACATCTGTCTGCAAATATGCTTCTGTGAAAACCTCCCCCACACAAGGGAAGAAACTTCAGGATTTCAAACATGCAAGGACTGAAAAAGCAGAAAATAAATAAATAAATAAATAAGCATCATGCCTTTCACCCAAAGCATGTTGGGATAAACTTCAGCCACCTGTGACCCTGAGAAGAGGCAAAGGCCCACCGCAGGAGACAGATGGCGATCAGAAGATTCTGGATCATTACTGGCTGCATGTATCCGTTAAAGTAACAGCTTTAAACAATACTAGTGATGCATCTCTGGAGACGGTAGTGCTGTCCACCACTTTGGTCCAGACTGAAATATCTCAACTATTGAACGGATCGCCGTAGAACTCAGACTTTTCTTCTACCGCCTACATGAGAAAGACAGTTTTCCTTGACTGGATTGTCAACAAATGTGGCGCAGGCATTCATGCGTCCCTCAGGATGAATCACTCGTCTCTTTAACACAGAAATTCTGATGAAGGTCAGTCATTATGCCAGCTTGGCTTTTTTACATGGAACCAAACAATGGCAGCATAATGCGGCCCCAGTGTGCAATTTAAATAGCACGCCAACACTTTACTCTTGACATTAAAAAGTACAGTGTAATAATCCATTGGTTGTTTTTAAGTATTTCTCTGCTATTTTCTTATGCTTGTTATTTAAATATGTTTCATTGATTTTGTTTATGCTGTGTGTTATGTTAGATAAAGTAGTTTGTAATACTGTCTTTGATAACAGCTATACAAATAAACATATTATTCTGCATTACAGATATGATACAAGGTTCGACCAAGTCAGATTAGCAAAGTAACTTTTATGGGAAAAATTACTCAGGGACGTATTTCGATACATGATCAGTAACTGGAAGTCCAAACATACTAACCTAGTGATTTGCACGTCTGAATGGGGCTATGTATGTGTGTGCAGCTGATGTACCTGCATGCCAGTAGGGCTCAGTAGGCTCCACCAATCTCTATCCAGCCCAAAAACGAAGGCATTGGCCAAGCCGTGCAGTGGTGCTGACAGGACGTGCAACAGGGTGAGCGAGAAGGACGGATCCTGTGGGTAGAAGGCGTTGTGGAGCCTGTTGGAGGAGAGAGAGACAGAGAGAGAGAGAGAGAAGTATTGAGTTCATCCATAAAAAAGTTGTAAATAAAGAGACAACCTGCAAGAGAGCATCAGGGGTGAGGATGGAGTAATTGAAGGAGAAGTCAGACGGCAGCAACAGGGAAAAAAAGACGGAAAGACAGACAGGTAGAGGTTGATAGACAGAGCAACAGAAAGAAGGAGAAAGAGAGGGAGAGGACAAGTGAGTGGCAGACTGAGGGACAGGGTGAGAACGAGAGGTAATGAGAGCGAGCGGCAGAGGCAGGAAAAGAGAGGGGGAGAGAGAGGGAAAGGGGGAGGGCGAAAGAGCGAGTGAGCTTTATATCAGCGTTTAAGAGCCCATTAGGCAGCGTGAGACGGCTGGGCTGACACATTCTTGGCTGCCGCCTCGACAGCACGCAGCACTTTACAAGGACAGGGAGAAGTGTAGCGCTCAACTCCTTTCCTCTGCTTCTCTCCCCTTTCTCTCATCTCAGTTTCCTGCTTCTCCTGACCACAATTTCGCCGTCCCATCTTCTCCTTCTTTTTCATTCCGTGCACGTTCCCCGCACACCGCCTCCCTCCCCTTCCACCGTATCGCTCCCATTTCTTTGCATTGGGTTTCATCTGTCTGGATATCTCATTTTCATCTTGACTCATGAGGGCCATCCTCGATTCTTTTCTTTTCAATTCCCCTCCCTGTGCCTATCTCTCTGGGAGCCTGGGGCATGACTAGAAGGAGAACCTGATATTGTGTGGTGTGGCTGCAAACTAATGGCTGCCTCCGAGAACGATGCCGCTCAGCCATTAACCCTGGATTAACCCTGTATTAGCGCTGCTCGTCGGGTTAGCCTGCCGCTAATGTCTTTTATTGATCTATTAGTGAGAGAATCAAACCATGCACGGCTTACAGCGTTTTCTCCTATGTGCGGTCGTCCTGGGTTTGGTGGGCAGAGTGAACTAAGTGGCCATGGCGGTTGACCTCAGGGTCGGGAGAGTCATCCCTGAGCTTCTTGCGCCCCGCAGGGAAGGAAGATACAAAACCAACCATTTGAGGAAAAGGACCACAGTTGTATTGTGGTAACAGGGAGTTATTTGAGACACCACAGTCACTCATCTCTTCATGACTGACAGTCAGAGAATGAAACATGTCTCCATTATTTGAAATTATAATTACTCTTTCATAATCTTTGTTAACAGCACAACTGTTGTACTTTGAACTATTTGGCTTTCACCACTTCATTACAGTGTTGCCAATAGTGTGACATCACTGGACTTAGCACCTGGCACATCTTTAGAAAAAAAACCAAGCCTGTGTGTCTAAAGTGACACCAGGCAAGCTACTGCAAATAAGACATCAATGTCAAAATATCAGAGGGAGGGAAGATATCTGAACTGTACAAATATAACAAATGTGTTTCTTTCTTAACTGCTTTACTATCTATTCCAGAAAAAGAATGAAAAAACAAAACAAAAGACAGCAGGGCAGCTTCACTTACTTCACATTTTATTTATTTATAATTCTACGATGTCATCTCACAGATGCTTTTATCCAAAGCGACGTACATCTGAGAGTTCATACAACACAAGCAGAGATCAAGTCAGAAAAAGACACATGAGTAAGTGCTGTGGGTTCAGTTTGAGTCCAAGAGGATGTAGGTGCTATCAGGCAGTGTATAAGGACAAATAGTGCTAGATTATGTGAGAAGGTGTTCAGTAAAGAGCTGGGTCTTAGGCATTTCTTAAAGATTGAGAGGGACTTAATAGTTGGGATGGAGTTTGGAAGTTCGTTCCACCACCGGGGAAATACAGAGGAGGAGAGTCTGAGGCTGGGGAGCCAGACGCCTTTGACTTGAAGAGCGTAGTGAGCAGGAGGGTTTGTGGAGTTCGGGTAGGCAGGCGCTGTGCCAGTTGCTGTTGCAAGAGAGGGTTTTCAATTTGAGGTGGACTGCAACCGGGAGCCAGTGCAGAGAGATGAGTAATGGAGTGACATGTGCTCTTTTGGGCTGGATGAAGACCACCACCTCATTCTGGGTCATCTGCAGAGACTATTTCCTCAGTAAATATTTTCTTATTGGGCTTATGGTCTCAATATCTAGCATAATGTTCATTTTGAAAATAATGATCCCATTTAGAGTAAAAACAGACAGTGAAGCTTCTGACAAGTTACTAACATGGCATTACCCTGTTGTCTCTTAAAAATATCTTGTTCAGTGTTCAGTTGTACAACCCTGATTCCAAAAAATTTGGGAAGCTGTTAAAAGCATAAATAAAATTTATAGAATAGAATTATTATATAATTTATGTTACTTCATGTCTCTCCTTCATCTTCACCCGTGTGTCCAACTGCAATTTCATCAACACCATCAGAATTAGACTACCAGGTGCTCACAGTTTTTTAAACAATGGGGTGGAACGATGCCGACTCGACTTCCTCTGCTATGGATGAATCCACATACAAAGGCAGCAAAAACCTGTAGACCGACAGTAATTGGGTGTTGTGCTTTCAGATGCATGACATCCTGTCTAAAGGAATGAAATGGCCCAAAATACCAAAATGACTTTGGATGACTTCAGTTTTGGTTAAAAGATTAAAAAAAAAGAAAATCTTGTCCATTTCTTCTGAGAATGCCAAAAATGCTGCACCTCTAAATTACAGGTTAGAGGCTGTTTTACTTTGTCAAACTAAGCAAGCACATAATTATGCTCTTTTGACTCCCCTTTAAAAACCCAGTGAGAACTGGAGGTGAACAGCACAGAAGATGATTATGGAGATTCGTCCACAAATCTGGTTATAATCCTCTCTTATCCTCTTTCGCAGCACGAGGTTGCAAGGTTTATTTGCTACTAATCTGTCTCCATTTACCTTCCAACCACCATTTAAAAAGTTGTGACAGGGTAGAAACCCCTAAGTGGCTGAAAGTTGCGACCAATATGAAATGAGAAACTATGTGTTGTAAGTCTTCCTGGGTTATGGTGTTAACTCAATGCCTAAATGCAGTTTAAAATAAAACCAACAGTGCAGTGCGTGGAGCGTAGAGTGGCGTGTCCTGGCACTTGTCGGAGTAAGGACCATTTCAGAGCGACGCTGCCTATTTTCTGGGTTAGCCTACTGCTGTATCTCCGAGGTCCAGACCAGCTGCTGCTCACATTCATTTCACTTCCCATTAAAGGTGAAATAAATCAGGAGTCCCCACACAACCTCCTTGGAGAGGCAGGAAACACACACACATACATGCACACAGAGGGCAGAAGCGGACATGGATAAACACACGCCTCACCTTCGCCTGTGCATGTGCGTAAAGGTGTGTGCATACAGTATAACCTGGGTCATATGCATAGAGGATGTCAGGTGGAGAGGAAATGCAGGGGATGTGTGTTTGTGTGCGCCTGGCTGTGTGTATGTATGTGTGTGTGTGTGTCTTTGTGCGTTTCTCTGACAGCGCAGCGGTGAGAGTGAGTGGGTCTGTGTGAAGGGGGGCTATTTCTGGCGTCTCATTTTTTTTTTCCTGCTGCCGCAAAGAAATGCGATCGGCGTCCGGGAAACGAGAGCTGGCAGCAAGCAATCATCTGCCTGCCACACACACACACACACACACACACACACACACACACACACACACACACACACACACACACACACACACACACACACACACACACACACACACACACACACACACACACACACACACACACACACACACACACACACACACACACACACACACACACACACACACACACACACACACCACCTCGCAGCGCTGAGAAACACGCGCCATGGCAACGGAACAGCCGCAATTAGAGGCGAAGAGCCTTTCCCCTCCATCGAGGGAGAGACGGAGAGCGAAATGAAAGGAAGAAAGAAAGAGCAGGCGAGAGAGAGAGAAAGAGAGACAGGAAGAGGGGAGGGCAGCGGGAAGGGAGGGGAAGGGAGGGGAGGGAGACGAGTGTCAGAGAAACAGCACCGCACAGGAAGGAGAGAGGGAGAGTGGAAGAGGAAAGGAGAACACGATAAAGAGGTGAGAATGTGCAAGAGTGAGGCTGCGGAGGGGAACGAGGGCCGAGAGCGATGAAGGAGGAGGAGGATGAAGAAGAAGAGGAGGGGATAGGGCTGAATAGAAAAGACTAAAAAGCAGAGGAGGCAGAGAGCGAAGAAGAGGAGGAGAGATATCCAAAAAGACAGATTGCAAGACATGAGCGAGACAAACAAAAGAGATTACGTGCGAGAGAAACCAAGATAAGACGAGAGGGAAGGGGAAAAAAGAAGGCGAGGAGGTTAGATAGAGAGAGAAGGGAGAGATGGAGAGGCGTGTGGAGGAGGAGGAGGAGGAGGAGGAGGAGGGCTGTTTCTCCTGTGTGAGCCAGGCTAATGAAAGATGAATGAGGGAGGCAGTGGTGGGAAGGAGAGTGTTGCTGCGGGCGATGCCTGGCTGAGCTGCTGCGTGTGTGTGTGTGCGTCTGTCGGGGTTTGTGTGTGTGCGGCGCAGTCGAGTGAGTCTCACAGTTGGCTGACTGCTGTTGGACAACAGGGGTGATATTGTGTACACTGTATGACTCAGGAGCAAATGGTCAACAACAATAAACACGCTCGCACGCACATATAGAAGACATACATGCACAGACATACGTAGAGCTTCCTGCTGCCACCTGTAAGCATGAAGTCAATCATTAGTACTCGCTCAGCGTCTCCGAGCCCTGCTCACTTATTCAGACCTTCCATCTATCATGCTGTCAGTCACTCTTTGAACCCGTCTCTCTCACTCACCCTCCACATTCTGCGCCAAATCCTTCATCCGCTGCCTCTCCCCATCTCTTCCAATATCTCTCCCTGCCAATCTATACCACTTTCCAGCCATCAATTCCCCTCCTCCCTCCTCCAGAGTTCACCTTTTTGTCTGCTTGTAATTGTTGTGCCGAACACTCTGAGCTGTGGGAGAAGCGTACTGTAACAGCTTGGACCAGATTTCCCAGACAGAGGAGTCATCCTGACCCCGATTGCACTTCTTCCTCTTCCTGACTTCTTCTTCTTCTTCTTTTTTTTCCCTTCTTCCTCCAGACGGATCACATGCTCCACGGTGCCAAAACAAGGCTGTAGTGCTGCCCGCGGTGCTGCTGCTGACAGCAAATCTGAACTTTTCCCTGACTAAAAGGGATAATTGTGCCAAAACGAGCTTAATCCCCCGACCCTGTGTAAGGTCAAAACGTGATTCAATGTGACTTTTTGAAACTCTCTCAGCAGTTGGCTGTATCTAGATATGACAAGGCATGGGTAACTTACTGGAGCAGAGATGTTGTGATATCAGTTTTCATTTCTGAGAAGAAAGTCAGGCAACTATGATGCACTATCCAGAGTTATACTGTACACCCTACCTGTAGTTTTTAGAAAGTTTTTTGAAACTTATTGACCATTTTCTGCCATTTTGCTCATGGTGGGAACATCTCTTCAGCTTTTTTAACCATAGACGGTATTTAAGGCATCTAACCACCAACCCATTTAAATCCTCATTGAGTTTGAGAGGATAGACCCCAGGGTGCTAAAATGCTAATTTTCTTATGGGCTTAAAAGCTCATTCTTATGGCGCCCTTTTCAGTCAGCTAGCTATGGCAAAACGGTCCAAACACTTAACTTGTACCTAAGGTAAGGTAAGTTTTGGAAACAATTGAAACATCGGATGATAAGTGTGTTAAGATCCCCAAAAGAATCCAAACAAATGTATCCTGCAACTGTATTAGAGTTTATGTCCACAGCAGACAGCTTTCACCTGGCATGTAGCTATTTGATGTTAGCTCAGCTAAATTGTGAAGCGGCTAACTTACTAGCTGAAGTAGTCACAAGAAATAATTTATTACCTTGGCTGTTGGGTGCAGTGCCATACAAACATTAGCACACTAGCTTTCCAATGCTAACAGATACGAAAAAAGACAAACAACGAACGTAAAACATTACCATACTTCACTCAGCTGTCATATCACCCATTAATCAAAAATAATAGATGGCAGGTTCTCTAACAAAATAGTCGGCTGTAACGTTGACACTTCACGTTTAGATGGTATGTTAACTACTTGCCAACTTGGCTGATGTCAGATGTGGGGGATGTATACTTCCTTCCAGTTGTTGTATTCATTTGTTTTGATTCTTTTGGGGATCTTTACAGACTAGCTGTTCACATTTTGATTGTTTCAGTACTAAGCAGGGCTAACTGGGGCCCGAGTTGATGTTCCCATACAGAGCATGACGCAAGAGCAAAGTTGCCGCCATGTGAATATAATTAGAGAAACAAAATTTGAAGCACTAAAATGACAATCCTACAAACAGACACTAGGAAACAATGACTATAAATTGCCACAGTTCATTAATGTCTAATTATGCTTCATGATGCTTTGGGGCATGATAGCCTTTTATCGAATTTGAACCAAGTAGAATCCACTTATTAAATCCAGATGCTTCAAAGCATGAACAGAGCTCTGCAGTTTATAGTTATGAGTTATAATTTACCACATTTTAAAAAAAGAACTTAGGCTCAATTAATGACATTCAATGAGGAGAAAATCGGACCCGTGCATTCACTGGTTCAAAAGTTTGATCTTGTACATGAGTGGCGGCCTTAAGGGCAACAAAGACAGAGGACAGGCCTTTCATTGTCCAGTGACAACATGTGATCAACAATTTAAAACGTGCATTCAGCCATAATGCTTGTGAACTCTCTGCAGGAATATGGTGTACTCTATGGAACTGTGCATGTGAATGATACATGTTGATCATAGGACCAACATGGGGATTACTGTTATGGGTATGCGCACATATTTCTTGTCTCTGTGTGAACAAACATTTCTGGAATGTTGTGCAGAAACAAAAACACACATGTGAGCGCATGCAGAAACACACACCTGCACGGGTGTGCACACACATACACTAAAGGACAAAGAGGCACGCACAGACCTTGGGGACCGAAGTGGCTAACGTTCACCAACAAAATAAAAAACCCAAACAAAGAGACATCCTGTTTCCTGGAACACAACACCACTCAACCCCCAGATGCAGGGAGAAGCCAGTAAACACACACACATATATATATATGTACACACACGCGCACAAAAATCAGTTCATTGTCCATCGCAACGCATGTGTTTCCTCGCACCTCATTCATGTACTGGCGTGTGTCTGTCTCTCCGGCGATGCCACTGGCTGTGCCTTCGAGAGTTGGTGCATGCGAGTTTATGCCTGTGAGTGGCTCTGGCCAGAAGTGTGTGTGTATGTGTGCGTGTGTGTGATAGAGAGAGCAAGGGAGACAGAGAGAGAGAGACAGGGAGGGAGGGAGAGCAGATGATAGAGTAGGCTTTAGCGATTCCCTGGAGTGTGAGGCAGCGTTTACGGCACTCTCAGAGCAGCCAGAGTGATGAATATTTAAAGACGTGCCTGAAAGAGCAGAGGGAGGGGGAGCAGTATGTGTGTGTGTGTGTGTGTGTGTGTGTGTGTGTGTTTGCATGCATGCATGCATGTATATGTTTATGTTTGCATGCATGTGCGAATGTGTGCACATGCCCAAGTGTGTGGCAGTGTGTGGAGGTTATCTAGTATCTCCTGTAAAATTTGTGTGTTCATACCATATGCATGTTTATGAATGTATATGTGCCTATATGTAGTTTCCATGTTTATATAAGAGAATATACACCTGTGTAGCTTATGTGCAAGTATATAGGGACTATATAGGGTTTGCATGTCTCTATGTGCATGCACATATTCCTGTATCTTATGTGTGTTTAAATGTGAGAATTTTATGTTCGTATAGTGATTTAGATGCATGCAAACATGTATTTTTGTGTTTAAACAGTCCACCACAATATTAAATCCAGATCCTGTGTGTGTATGTATTTGTGTCCAGCCTCTGCGCGGGTGCCTGCCCTGTGTGTGTGTGTGTTTGTACTTCACACAGCCCTGTAGGCCAGCTCTCTGTCTCGCTAAATGGGGATGAATAGCAGAGCGTTGCTGCTGCTCAACGGGAGACGAATGGCTACGGGGCTCTCCGTCTCCAGTTACACACCGATCACTGCCTGAGACGCAAAAGTTCACGCACGCACGCACACACACACACACACACACACACACACACACACACAGGGCACACTCACTGGGCATGGTCATATATCCACCCAAATATTATCTAGGCCACACAGCCATATGTGGCAAAGCTATCACACAGGCAGTCAGGGTGTTCAAAGAGCATGACATCTGACACCACAGACTTCTTTGATTTTCATGGAATTTTGTTACCTGTGTGTGAATAAAAGTAAAGAAAATGTCAAAAATAATCTGGCCATCAAAACAGATAATTGTTCTATGTGCTTTCTTAAAGTAAAACTTCGCTAATCCTGACTTTTGGGTGGCGACCCCCCGGATCCCAGCCATGGAAACCTGGAGAATCACTCAGAGATCAAAGCAACACAAAAAGAAGGAGAAATTATAGATTTGCCTCTTAATCTGAAGGAAAAAAAACATCACATACCTGCAAGCTACATCAAGCTCAAAACTTATTTTAGTAAACACGGTAAATTGAATGTGAGGAGAAAGATAAATAAAAAAGAGCTTGCAGACAAATAAAGATGAGAGTGGAACCTTGCATGCTGCCTTTCAGCATCTGAGGAGCTCACTGGTTCAAGTAAACAAAATACACCACAAAAGATATTAGGGTATACTACAAACCACACAGCAGCCTGCACACACACCGAGGCACAAACACACACATCCCTTGCGCGCTGAATGCAAGATATTCTGAGAGGCGTAGGAACGGAAGGAAGGGAGTGTAGAAAGGAAAGAGAAAGCAGGAGAGGGAGAGAGAGAGAGAGAGAGAGAGAGAAGCAGCGCATCCTGGGATGCAGAATGCCGAATACAGTGAGATAAGAGTTAATGTATCCCCCCACCCCCCTCTTCATCCCTCCCGTTTGGCTCTCTCTTTCTTCCTCCCTCCATCCATCCCTCCCTCCCTCCTCCTCCTCCGCCTCCTCCCCGTTTGCTTTGAGGGATGAATAATAACTGCTGCTCTGAGATTTCCTCCCTCGTTTTTCAAAGCGCAGAACGGAGATGGGGAAGGTCTGCCTGGCCCGGGGAGCGCGTGCGGCTGCGTGCACGCACACTCACACTGAAGCCGCAGACACGCACTGAGGCGCACACAGACGCACAAACACACACTGTCTTGTTCTCGCTGCTCGCCTGGAGCAGGGAAATCAGATCTCCTCCAGAGAAAGGCGGGGGGGCTTAGACGCTGTAGGGAGCCCATACAAAAATCCCCTGCAAGCACGTATAGGCCTATACACACCACAAAAACCCACACGCAGCATCGAGGGAAACCAAGAATAACTAGGAGGATGCAAGCTGCCTCCCGGAGCGACAGGGTGAACTCAAGGTTATAGACACATCACCGGTTCAAGCCCCGCCGCCAGGGCCAATCCGTCCATGCTGAAGCACTCCTCTGGAGGGCACGTAACCCTGATTGCTCAAAGGAAACTAGCTCTCCTGCCATGTGTCTTGCTTTGGAGGTTAGGGCTTCTATAGAAACAGGGGAAGAAACTCACTTAATGGGGATGCTTGCTCCTCTAGAAAAAGAGGGGGGGAAACTCACTTAATGGGGATGCCGGCTTGTCAAAAAGGGGAAAGAGGGGGAGTGTTTAAAGAGAGGGAAAAGTCCTCGTAAAAAGACAAGAGCAGGCTGTCCAGGAGGAGCACTTGCACATCAAGCCGCGGCGTGCCACAGAAATCGGCAGCTAGGTTCCGAGGAGAGGGCTTATTTATGCAAACAGGCGTACAAGCGCGCACAGTAGGAATCTAGACAAGCCTTGTAAACAAACACACACCCACACCATAAAGCACACA